>NC_136483.1:41291631-41394131 GCF_053919585.1 Euprymna scolopes | reverse complement strand
TACCAATGCAAAGAAATGTTAAAAAGTATTTTTAAAATGTGCACATGCGCATGGTCTACCGACCCGAACAAAGGAAAGTAATTAATAAAATTGTGTATGAAGACATGTTTTAATCAATCCTTAAACAATTGGTTCCTAGGGTTTTCAATGAAGGAGAAATACTTCTAGACTAATGTACTTTCAGTTTATTTCGATGAAATACTTGGTAGTAGCCTGTAATGGAAACTTGCAAAACCGAGTTGGTAGTCCGTGTCTGGAAGAAATAAAATATTAAAAGGAAATGTTAAAAATGCAGGTGAGTTAACGTTTAAAAAATGCATAACGATAAAAAAGAAGGCATGCATCCTCTCCCAGTACAGGAAAGAAATGAATCTGGTGTCTGTCAGAAACGGGGTAAATTCTTCTAGACTAAGTTATTTTTGTCGTGTTGATTTATCATTTATTATTTTTTGTATTTATTATCATAAAAGCCTACTTTTCCTATTTAAAGATTGTTGAAAAGAACTGTTTAATATACTTAGTCATGGATATTCGAACTACTAAATAAGGGTTAACTACTTTGAATTTTATTTTGGAAATGAATTTCCTTAATTAATTATTCATTTTTTTGTGGTTCTGTATTGGATGATTGGATTAAGTTACGCTTAGTTTTATTCATGTATATTTTCTACATCGTGCTTAATCGCGTAGCATTTAGGATAAAAATGTTCTGCAAACGCACACACACACACACACATATATATATATATACTCCTATAAATGTCGTGTGTGTGTGTGTGTGTGTGTGTGTGTGTGTGTGTGTGTGTGTGTGTGTGTGTGTGTGTGTGTGTGTGTGCATTGCTATTCATATTAGAAATCCTTTTTTTCTTCTATTTATTTAAAAAGAAAATACAACTTTATTCTATATGAGTCGTGGAATTGCATTCATCTGCAAAAGTTCTTGCTAATTTTCATATTCTTTTAAACATTCATTTTAATTAATTCCCTATTAGTTTTATCGGTTTCTTATACGATGATCATCTTTAGTTAACTATGACGTGTAATGCAGATATTCTACATGATTTATACGTGTGTAATATTTGCGTAAAAAGATAATAGTAAACACAAACCTCTTTCTATTTATGTATGCGTATATATATATATATATATATATATATATTTGTTTAAAAATTTTTGAATACAAAATTCCTCTGTCAGTTTTGGATCTACAGACATGAAACTTAATATATAGAGTATTCGAATCCATGTGAAACTTTATATTTGGGTTTTACCCGAGGAAAATCGGTGCAAAAGTGTGAAAAAAAAATTTTTTAAGTGGAATTTGCCAGGTGAAGGTCGAACGACGGCATTACGGATATGCATGCTTAACGTAACAGCTATTGGTTCATGTTTTAATTTTTAGCCTCGCAGTAAACATGTCTTCATAGCTCAAGCATTAACGTCAATGGAAGAAGTAAATCGTGCGCTAAATGTTTTGGCTTTGATTCTCGGTGGTAGCGCACGAGTCATTATATTTTAATCATTACTATATATTGGGTCCAATATAATATAATAATAAATACGAAATCAGCATTAATCAAAATATATTTAAGCGTATTTTAAGACTGAATAATGTCGGGCGGCCTGCTAGTATATATATATATATATATATATATATATATATATATATATATATATATATATATATATATATATATATACATAAAGTTTAGTGGTTATATTTAAATTCTGAAAAAAACATATAGACACATATGTTCGAATTAAGAATTAATTGTTTGTACAAAAGGAATATATAGAAGGGGTTATGTTGATTTCCTTAATCCATGGATTTTCAATAAAGGCTCATATCATCAGAGGAAATGAAATGCGGTTAGCAAAATGTTCAGCTTATTTTGCTTTTCAGCACAAATATTAATCAAGTCATTTTTAAATATACCCTCAAAATTAAAAGCACCCAACCTTAAACTCGCTTAAATAAGTAATCCTCCAAGCATTCCAAAACTTCAGACCATGACCTGCCTCCTTCTTCACCTCACCACTCACCCATCCGCTCAGCAAAAACAGCACGCTCACCCCATCCATACACAATCCCATTTAAAATCACAAGAATATCCATTTCCCATTCGAACTTAAAATTAAGAGGTCAACACTGAACACTAAAATACAACTCCCCCCCCCGAAGAAATTCCATTAAGCACCTGCCTGCTCGCCCAATCCTACCCCTCCCCCTTCTCTCTTTACCCACTCTACTTCACCCCACTCTCCTCTTTCCCTCATCTAAAAAGGCTTCGCTCACCCACTATCAACAAGAAAGCTGACCAACACTTCAACGGGATTCTCACTAGAAGCAAGTCGTCCAACGCATCGTTCTGAATATCATCTCCCGGGTTATTCTGCTACCCATACCATTGATTTCGAGGTCCATTGCATACATAATTCAATGCTCAAATTCTATTACCCACGGGGATATACACAATGGAATGGTATATCCATTCAACATCTGATACACTGTGTCAACACCTAAAAAATTTTGGATTACATCTACCAAAACACACTCAACGCACCAACGAATACGGCTTCCTCGTATACCTCTCGGAAAATCAATAAGGAGCAACCACGCTTTTTTGTTATATGGGACTATTGCCTTCTCCCCTGGACCAATATTCTGCCTACCTGGATTTATAACCCCGGAGGACATTTTACTCCTTCCAATAATGGAGTACCCAGGTTGTGTCAAATCCCCTTTTCCTATAATTATTTCCATTTAATTATTATTCACCACTTAAAAAACTATTTTCAATATTTGTGCTAAAATGCAAAATAAGTGTCTATTCACAGCTGAACATTTTGCTAACCGCATTTCATTTCCTCTGATGATTATGAGCCTTTATTGAAAATCCATGGATTAAAGAAATCAACATAACACCTTCTATATATTCCTTTTGTCAAACAATAACTTCTTTATTCAAATATATGTGTCTATATGTTGTTTTTCTTTCAGAATTTAAATATAACCACTAAACTTATATATTGCTCTATGCCTAAATATTGAGCTTCTCCTTTTTGACTAGGATCGCCCTGAGAGTATTACTTCATGTAATATCTATCAGGATCGTTCATCTGATTTCTAATCAGTGTCTTATCTCTATTATATATATATATATATATATATATATATATATATATATATATATATATATAGTAAGTTATTAAATATATATGGCGATTAAGCTACACTGAATACTCCGCGTTTTATCCATTCTATGACTCTTCTTCAGGCTTATGCGTGTAGCAATGTAGCTTAATCGCCATATATATTTTATAACTTACTAACTAGCTCTACCTACGTATTGAGCACTTTTGAAGTAAATACTTAAAGTTCACGCATGAATTTATACTTTCGTATATTAATTTTATGTGAGTAAATGAAGTAGTTTATATATATATATATATATATATATATATATATATATATATATATATATATATATATATATATGTGTGTGGGGGGGTATATAGATAGATATATATATATATATATATATATATATATATATATATATATTCATTACCATAAGTATTAATCGCGTAATCGTTTTTGTTGTTGATTTTGTTTTTTAGCGTGTAAAGAAAGAATTTTAGTCAATCGTACTTAAAAAAAGAAAGGTTTATCTAGCTTTTAGAAAAGGAAGAAAATATAATGGCTATCAGCATGTGACGATGTGTTGGAAAATAGTATGTACGATGCATGTAAACACAAAAGATTTAGCATGGTAGCATAGGTGTATGAGAAATGTTAACATGTATATTATATATTTAATGGAAAAATTAAAGCGGTGTTTGTATATAAACATGTTTTGATGCGTTAATATGTTGGTATTTGGGGTATTGTATTTATAACGATTGCCTCTTGTATAGAGTGAAGTCATGTTTGTAAATCTTTAGAGTGTTCGTTTTTTTGTAGGAAGATTTACATTCTGGAATTAGCGAATAATCAGTTCTCAGTCAATAAGTTTTGGAGGAATATGAGAAGGAAGAAATCATTATTTTTGGAATCGGAAAGTGGAAAGATTATGGTATGTCAATAAGTTTAGGATCTACATAATAAGGATGCAATTCTATACCTCTCCAAAATGCAGAATACCTCCTCGTGTTGGCTGGGAGTGGTAGGAGTACGTTTTATTTAGAGGGACAAATAGCAACTGCTTCTACTATAGATGGTTGCGACGGTGATGATGTATCTCCTAGGATGTAATGTAGGATTTTGCTATAAAGAATAAATGCGTGTAAAATGGCATTTCAAGTTACATAAGATAGTGGCTAATATTGTGATAGCATGATAATAGTATAATATGTGGCATCTGTTGGTGCAAACGTAGTGTACTTTGGTCCCGGAGAGAAGTTCTGCAATAATTTTTATCCCTAGAAGATAATTAGTAAAAAAAAAAAAAAAAAAAAGATTAGTGATTAAGATACAGATGAACACTTATTATTGGTATGTACGAGGGGCATGCAATAAGTAATTCCCTTGACCCACTTCCAGTTGTCTGATCTAGCTGAAATTTTGCATGTGCAATGATTTATATCTCTACGGGTTATGTGGAAAATTACAGCGCTGAACTAATTGTGCTTTCTGTTTTACAGGTGTTTGAACTGAGTCAGGTATGAAATGGAGCCTGCTGAATGTCGAGCAGTGATCCGGTTTTTTGTATTTGAAAGCACGCATACCACAGGAGACTTTTGATGAAATGAAAGAAATTATGAAGATAATGCCCCATCATATGACCTTGTAAAACGCTGGCATCGTGAATTCAAGTCTTTGGAAAAAGCTCCCAGATTTGGTCGCCCTCCTTCTGTCATTGATGAGGCATCTGTCCGTCAAGTTGAGGCTGTCATTTTGGAAGATCGGCGCATTACTATTCGCCAAATAGCCCAAGATGTCAAGATTAGTACAGGGTCTGTGGAAACTATCATTCATGACCATTTGCATATGCATAAGATGTCTGCCAGATGGATTCCCAGGTTACTCACGCCATTCCAGAAGCGAGAACGCGTCGAGTGCTCGAGGATGAATTTGGAGATGTGCCAAGAAGATGAGTCAAAGTTTTTCAAAACACTGATTACACAGGATGAAACCTGGGTCCATCACTATGATCCAGATACCAAAGGCCAGACAATGAAGAAGCACTCGAACTCACCACCTCCAAAGAAGACAAGGGTGCAGTCCTCCGCTGGCAAGGTCATGCTCACAGTCTTCTGGGACCAGGACGGAGTAGTGATGACAGATTTCCTGTCAAAGGGTACCACAATTACAGGAGCCTATTATGCTTCACTTTTGAGGAAATTAAAGAAAGCTATCAAAATCAAGAGGCGGGGCAAGATCAGCAAAGGTACCCTCCTCCTGCAGGACAACGCTCCGGTCCACAACTTGCATGTCGCCAGATCAGAAGCACGAGCGTGTGGTTATGAAATCCTACCCATCCTCCCTACTCTCCTGACCTTGCACCCTCTGACTTTCACCTCTTCCCAGCCATGAAGTTGTTTTTGAAAGGAAAGCGTTTCCCAGATGATGCAGCCTTGATTTCTGAAGTCACGTCGTGGTCGGAAGACCAACCTGTGGTGTTCTACAAAAACGGTCTCCAGAGTTGCATCAAACGATGGGGAAAATGCATAACTCTGGGTGGTTCCTATGTAGAGAAAGACTAATTACTGTGCCAAGTTTCGTTGCTCTACTGCTATGGGAAGTGGGTTAATTGCATTACTTATTGCACGCCCCTCGTTTGTATACGTATGTGTATATATCTGTGTTTATATTTACAATGTATATTACAAACTTCCTAAACATATATTTATTCCATATACATATATTTAGTGAGACTACGCTTTGATTACATAGCATTACATTGTCCACTATACGTAGATATCAATACAACACACTGAAATAGATAATTTTTGTCAAACGGTGGTAGTGAAGTAATGATATATTAACATAACGGTATGTTAATTCTACAGGTGATGCAATCGTATACATGTATGTGTTGACACTAGCAAGAGCTTGCTCATCGAATTAGCAAATACTGAGGAATAACGATCCATATACTCAGTTATAAACGAAAGGAAATTCACTTCTATATGAATGCATACTTATGAATACGCAATTGATGCGTATAAAAATCTGTACGTGAAGGAGAATGTGTATACTTTTATAGTTTTACCTTGGATAATAAATGAAAATAAACAAAATATAAATATAACATTGAAAAAGAAAAACATTGAATAAAATATTGAAAAAACAAATAAATAAAAATATTAAGAAATTAAGAAACCTGTAGCAATTAAGATAAAGGAAACTAGAATTTATTCCTCGAAATGCGAATGTATACAAATGTCAAAAAGCTGGGAACGTATATGTATATATGAGTATATATGATTATGCGTATACGTGTGTATATATGTGTATATATGCATGCATGTATATATGTATGCATATGAATATATGTATGTGTATGGAGTTACACACACACACACACACACACACACACACACATATATATATATATATATATGCGAATAAGTGTGGGTATATATATATATATATACATATATATATATATATATATATATGTACATTTGATTATATATATATATGTGTGTGTGTGTGTTTGTCTGTATTTATATATAGAGAAACGTGTATATATCTACGTGCAGACGTAGGTATGAACGCATGTCAGTATAGGAAGGTGTATGTATTGTATTGTGTACATGCCTGAATTTATATAGATGTGTAAGGGTGGAAGCTGCAGATGTGTGTCTGCGCGCTACACGTGTGGATCTCAATTATCGACAGGAGTTTTGACCGTTGATTTGATTATTATATAGATTAGACTAGACTAACCGGAGCCCATAATACGTGGCATTAAGTATCGTTACGATCAAAGGAGAGGATCCTAAGTAATATGGGAATATAAAGGCAAAATTAATAAAATCTCTTTATCAAAAGATACAGAGAATATTAAAACAAGAATTAAAAACACATATCCAATTTATAACTGACCAACCCTTTTTCACCTAATTTTTTTCTCCCTCCAATTCTTTCATTTACTTCCATATTCAATGTACACTCTTTCTTTGCCGTTTCCCCTCTCTTAAGTATAATTAGATAAAATATTTTTTATATACAAAGAATTTAATATTCTTGAGTTTGGTCTAGATGATACAGGATTTCTGAAAAAGAAGGCACTGCAGAAACATGTACGCACAAATGTAGTAAATAATGTTTGTATTAATTAACATATTATAATCATGCTCTTTTTGATAAACACAGGAGTTTACGTGGATTTAAATCTAGGAAACTAAAACTATACAACCATTACATTGTCCGGAATTGAATGAGGATCAACGAATGTTCCACACTTCCAATAGTTTTAATGTCATCGAAATTTGTGAAATCGACAATTTTTTTTATCAAATCAATTAAAGCCCAACCGCGATGTACCGGGAGGAAGCTTCATATTCCTCACTTGGAGTGACTTAGTTAACAATACATTGCAGTCTGCATTGCACTGTAGAGAATCTACTGTTGATTTTATAAAATTATAATGGGTTGAATTAACGTTTAAAATGCAAAAGTCAAGTATAATGGGTCAATTTACTCTAAACAGAAACATTTATTTAAACACGTGCATGTCTTATCAAAGAACCTATGTTGATTTTATGCGCCAGACACTTCCCCTTGTGTGGGGATAAAACTTTTCAAATACACTTGTAATGTTAGTCTATGTAAGGTTGCTAACTTTTGTCAAAATTGAATTATTCCTCCTTAGATCGAATTTTTTTCAGTTTTCCATATTTATCGGAAGCATTCTGATACAAAACATATCTACGAACACTACTAGACATATAAAGTACATTTGCATGAAATTTCAAAGAAATTGGCCAAGCCGTTTCGGAGTCCGTACACACAAGAAAACACATACACAAATAAAAGGCCTTATATATACTCTAGTCCGGTTTTTTCACCACTGGTATATATATATATATATATATATATATATATATATATACATATATATATATATATATATATATATATATATATATATATATATATATATATATATATATATATATATATATATATTCTGCTTAGTTATTGCAACAATGATTTTATCCACTACCTCAAAAATATTCATCGTTATTGTAAATCATGTGACTCGGGCCCTTAATTTAAATGTTAAAACTTGACATTTTTTTTTTGCTTTCAGTTTAAGAGTATGCTATGATGAAATCGGACATTTAGGTTACCTATTAAAGATCATCATTTGACCGAAACAGAGCTTTGTTATTGTCGTAACCATGTAATTTGTTACATAAAATGAAATTATATATATATATATATATATATATATATATATATATATGTGTGTGTGTGTGTGTGTTGATGTATATATGTGTGTGTGTGTGCATATATATATATATGTATATTGATGTATATATATATATATCTGTATATATATGTGTTTATATATGTATATTGATGTATATATATATGTGTGTGTGTGTGCATATATATATATATGTATATTGATGTATATATATATATATCTGTATATATATGTGTTTATATATGTATATTGATGTATATATATATGTATATATATATGCATATATCTGTATATGTATATACATACATATATATACGCACATATATATATGTATGTATATATATACATATATATACACTCACACATATATATATACATATATATATATATATACATATATATACATTCACGCACATATATATATACATATATACATATACATATATATATATATATATATATATATATATATGTATATGTATATATCCACACGCCGGTAGGTTATGTATGCCGCAGTTGACAGAGTCTAAGCTCCTCTGGATGTTTCCGTCAGGGTTACATCACCCTTAGCCTTTCGTTAAGAGAACCTTGGCAAGTTGATTATGCTCTGGTGCCTAGCAACCTAAGTCCCAGTCATGGATCAAATGAAATGGTGGGTGGAGAGGGCTCTTATAAGCCGTGGTGAAGGCAACCTCTCTAGGAGAAGGAAACCCCTGATATAAAACCTGCGGCGACTGCTTGTTTAGAGAGTGGGATTGTCTCAGTGCAAAGTCTTTCCTCACTATAAAAAGCTTCAAGCCAAGGCATTACTTGATATGCAATGGAATACAGACTTTGCAATCAGTGTGTATCTCAATGACAAAAAGGCTGACTGTAGCCTGAAACGCAAACGGACATTCAATGAGGGCTGATGCAGATATGAGCGTGAATGGCAATAGAGGCTCTGGAACTTCCAGAGTCTGGCCTGGTAGGTTTCAGGGCACCACAGCTTGGATCCGGTCATCAGTGGGTGTGCTGGACTACAGAAGGTTCATAGAAGTGACCGTCTGGCACGTTCTGCTAGTTGCGCTCATGTTTGCGTCATTTGAGCTAGAGATATATTAAGTAATGGCAATACTCGAGGACGAGTTGCTGCCATCATATGTATTTATATATATATATATATCACCTTAATTTCTTCCCCCTATTTTCCTTTGTAAAAAATCAAAATTCCATTGTTCGTTCCTGATGATAATGACGAAAGACGTCTCCGGTTAAAAATAACTCTCTCCTCTCTCTCTGTGTGTGTGTGTGTGTGTGTGTGTGTGTGTGTGTGTGTGTGTGTGTGTGTGTGTGTGTGTGTGTGTGTGTGTGTGTGTGTGTGTGTGTGTGTGTGTGTGTGTGTGTGTGTGTGTGTGTGTGTGTGTGTGTGTGTGTGTGTGTGTGTGTGTGTGTGTGTGTGTGTGTGTGTGTGTGTGTGTGTGTGTGTGTGTGTGTGTGTGTGTGTGTGTGTGTGTGTGTGTGTGTGTGTGTGTGTGTGTGTGTGTGTGTGTGTGTGTGTGTGTGTGTGTGTGTGTGTGTGTGTGTGTGTGTGTGTGTGTGTGTGTGTGTGTGTGTGTGTTCACGAATAGGCTCCTATATGGTTGACTATTTTAAAAAACTGATTACATATAATGATAGAAGATGTATCGACACACAGGAATGGGTATGTTTCATCTGGCAGAACGGTGGTTCATTAAAATTGTGGGGTCTGCGTTCATGCCTGGTCCACTAAGTATGGAAATAAAAAATTAAAAAATTGAAAAAAACGTTTACAAGTGTTTTTGATATGGATGTATATAAGAATACTTTGATAAGTATGTTTTAACTTAAATAGGGATGGTATAATAAAATTGTGGAGTCTGCGTTCTCGCCTGGCCTCCATAGAATGGAAATAGGCACAAACTTTAATAAAGACTTTTCATATCTATCTGAGTAAGTATACTTTGATAATTATGTTTCAGTTTGAAGAAATATGGTATAATAAAATTATGGGGTGTTCGTTCGCACCTGACCTCCATAGAATGGAAATATGTCACAAAGTTTAACAAGGGTTTTTAATATAGATCAACAGAATATTGTGATAAGTGTTTCAGTGTGAACAGGTATGATATAATAAATTATGGGGTTTATCCATTTTATTTTTACTTTCATTATATTTTGCTTTGGTTTTCATACCCCCAAATTCAACCCAAATTTACAACCCTTCCTTTTCATAACCTATCATACTTTCATAAATCAGAGTCCATTTTCTGTAGGCTGTTTTTGAACCCAGTCAACGACGGGTACATTTGCTAGTATATATATATATATATATATATATATATATATATATATATATATATATGTGTGTGTGTGTGTGTGTGTGTGTGTGTGTGTGTGTGTGTGTGTGTGTGTGTGTGTGTCATTATACGAATGGCTAAACATAGATGAGCAGGTCACCTTTTGATATCTTCATAAAACAGGTGGACATCTAGAGCGACAGAATCGACCCTGGGGCAACAAAAATACTAAGAGAACCGACCAAAAACATGGGTGAGAAACGATCTCAACAGCTAACCGAGTTTTACATAGTCATACCTAGCCAGGGAGAAAATAAGTTGGTAGGAAGCCAGGGAGGATTTCTCTTTCAGGGTGAACAAAAACGACGACGGCGGCGGCGGCGTCGGCGATATAAAAATACTGAACTACTAAGTTGCAGCTTGTCTAGTAAGAACTTTTCTGCCTAGCCATCATGAGCAACTGTGATAAAGCGAAACAGTTTATCAATGTATGCTCGATACACTCCGTGGGTTGCTCACAATATGTTGAATGGATAGATGCTATTAACAATAATGCAAAGCTCTTCGTAAACGAATATAGCCCTTTTTAGCAATCGATATTATGTATATAAACCTTAAGATTTTCCTTTCTCGTGCCGATAGTATAGTGGATAAAAACTCCAACTATGAAAAAAATGTTCATATTCCAATCTCAGCTTCAAGTACTTTCCTGTCTAGTCACACTGAACAATTGTTATACAAGGAAACAGGCAGTCTGTGGATAACTATGTGTGTATGTTTGCGTATGTAAATTTACTGGATGAGGTATTATTGCTACAAACACTGGAAACAAAATAAATAAATACTTTTTTCTTTCTAGTCTGTAATTGCTGCCATACAGACGATGCTTGAGATTAACTCTAGATACTTGAATCTTATTTTGTTTAAACTAGAGAATCGTTGATGAATGAAAAGCCAAGAGATGTTCCTTATACTTCAATCTTTCTCTAATATTCGAAAAAGACTTATTTTAATTCGTAAACTCAGCGAAGGGGAAAATCTTTTTCTACTTCAACTTATTTTAAGAAAACGATTTTATCACGGATGGATAGGTCTTTCTGAAAACCAGTTGAGAAACTAGTTCTTGTGTATTTTATAAGATTTGAAAAAAAATGTTTAATAAATTCAGTTGATGCCAGCACAAAAGAAGTTATGCTACATCAATTTATCAAATAAAGACAAATTGAAAAATTACATTTAAAAATTCACTTCATCCTAGTAGGAAATATTTATTTCATATAGCGGGACAATATGAAAATTGTTAAGATAAGCCACATATATTATTTATTTTTGTTATGTATATGATTGAATAAAGTACGTGTTTCTTAATCAGGCCTGACTATAGGTTTTACGCCCTGTGTGATTTATCAGATGATTATAACACGTAGTAGAATATGATACAAAAACGTGTCGCAACCATCTGATGCATTGCATACCGAGTGATATGTATGCTCATGGATGTTAAAAGAACAAGTACTTTACTTATTTTAACGATATTTCTGAGAATGTCTCGTGCATTTCATATAAGTGTGAATTCGAAGTTTTGAGCCGGTGTTACAAGCTGATACATAGTGGGTTCACTGAAAATTATTATTTATGGTATTCTTTCCAAGCCATCAGCTGAAATTCAAAAAAAACAACCGATAAGCTCGCACGTAAAATGTAACCATATTAATTGCGAATATGTTTAATTGGAAAATTCGACGTAAGTTTACATTAAATAAGAAAAGGATTTTTTTTTATTAGATAGTGTACATGACAGGGAAGAGATTGATTCTCTCTCTTGGGTGTTCGACGTAAATGTGGACGTATGTTTTTGGGTTGTTCCATCACTCCAACGAAATAGCTGTGGAGATGCAATTACTAGATGTACTTCTTGCAACTTGGTGCAAAAGTAGGGCAACTCTTAGAGCAAATTATGAGATTATTTGTTATTCTTTTTCATTGTGTCCATTATTCGCATGCCTTCACAAAAAGAAAACAAAGGATCAGTATCTCTACTGGTGCTATTGCTAGTACAACACATACGTCATTATTCATTTAACTAAATACTTATAACGTCTTTAACGGCGGTCAGCTGTTTTCTATCAACGAGTATATTACGAACCATCCGGTAAATCGAGTTATTAGTGCCACGTAACGTTACAAATTACTTATTGATCGCAAATCCACCAATCCATTCTCCAAGTTTGATATGAGTCTGTATTTACCAGAGTCATCACAAAGACGAGGTCAAAACACTAGAATCTAGTTTACAACAAAATTTACAAAAAAAAAAAAACTCGACAAGAATCCATATTCGTCATTAGAGAAAGTACATGTCAGAGAATCAAGATCGATTGACACGCTCTCATTTTCTCCTCCCCCTCTCTCTCCCTCTTTGTGTGTGTGTTCAATAGACTGTCTATCAAAAATGGAGGCGAAAGAAGAGTATTAGTTAATGATAACACTTCAAATATAATTTATCCGATAATTTCAGAAAAATGTCTCATTAAATTCGTTCCCAGTTTTCATGGGTCGCAGGAAGATGACTTCGTCAGTTCTTTCTCAATACTTTATTTATAACTAATCGAACATTAAATATTAAAGCATTAAAATTATTTTAACCGATATTTGACATAACGAAGCAAATTTAAGCATGTATAGTTTATCTAAATAGCTATTATCGTCAAACAAATGGCTAATATGATGATTTTAGTTTATATATAAGATATATGTATATACTAGGTTACTGACATCAAAAAATATTCGAAATATTTGTGGGAAAATATTTCTTATACGAAGCTGACCTTGTAAGTCATGTAAGATCGCATGATTGAAAACAGTCTCAGACAAATTATGATACATTTCTACCTCGAGGGCCAACAGGATACTTATGCCAGTTTTATGATAAAATATTAAAATCAGAAAATGGATAAAAATATATTACATTGTGCAAGTACTAGATAGAACCTAAGATTGTGATGTGGTGAAACAATTTATAAGATAGCGAATACGCTTACAACTTATATTACATGTACCGGTATTACACCGAATGTTATATCACTAGGATATAATCGTCAGACGTTGCTTCTGTTGTGACTTACATGAAAACAGTTGTAATATTTGTATATGTGAAATGAGTTCGAACTATAAAATTTATATATTTAACATATAAAGGCATCTTGTGAGATTCAATATGTTGGACTTAAGCAAAATTTAAGGTAACCTATGCAACATTGCTTCAGATTAGCACATTGTCGTGCTTTATCATTCTTCATGTTGTTGGAACTATATAACGATGTATCTCGCTTTAATGTCTTAAAAACGGACATGTAACCTTTTAGAATAGAACGTACCCTGGTTTAAAACAAAAAAAATATGCCTGAATCCCTCAAAAACGAACATGTTTCAATCTTTAATAAACAAACATGTCATAATCTCTCAGAAACGTATCTGTCCTAATATCTGAGAGACGAAAATGTTCTAATATCTCAACAGCGAACAACAGTTAATCTTTAAGAACCTAACATGTTTTAATTTCTCAGAAACTAATGTGTTTTAATTTCCCAGAAACTAATGTGTTTTAATTTCCTAGAAATGTGCTAATCTCTAAGGATCGGACTTATTATAATCTCTCAGAGACGAGCATGTCATAATCTCTCAAAAAGGAAGATGTTCTAACCCCTCAGAAACGAACTAATCTTTCATATACAAACTTACCCTAATCTCACAAAAACCACCGTGTCATAAAAGAGAATTCTAATCTTTCAGAAAATAAGGTCTTCATCAGTTAAAAACGAACTTCTAATTCGTTAGAAATAACTATTACTGAATCCTTCAAAAATCCACAGCTTTCAAGTGAAATGGGTTTTTTTTATATAATAATTTGTTTCAGAAAAAAATACGAATTTTGATGTAGCCAATTTTTAAACAGTTTTGCTATCTATATCAAGTCAATTAAGTTGCTTCAGATATCCCGGTTTTCACCAGAATATACGAATGTATTTTAATAAGTAAAGCCTCTGACCTACTTTTGATGGGAGTAGAGCAACAGAACTTAGCAAAGTTACTTGTCTCTCTATACATGTGAACCAACCAGAGTTACGCGTTTTTCTCACCGTTTAATGCAGTTTAATGGGGGTTCTTTATGGAGAATAGCCTAGGTTGGTCCTTCAACTATGCTGTGACTCGGAAATTAAGGTTGTATCATCTGGGAACGCTTTCTTTCCAAAAACAACTTCGTTGTTGGAGAGAGGTAAAAATCAGAGAGTGAAGGGTCAAGAGAGTAAGAAAATGGAGAAGATTTCAAAGCAACATTTCTGTGCTTTTGATCTGGCGACATGCTTTTGTCAGCCGGAGAGTTGTCTTGTAGTAGGGTACCTTTGCTGACTTTGCCACGTTTCTTAATTTTGATAATCTTTCTTAATTTCCTGAAAGTAAAAATCTGGTAACGTTTCCAGATTTCCGACTGTTTGAAGTCATCATGACTAGGTTTTTTACAAGTTCACATAATAGAGGGACCATTACCATACGTTTCTTTCATTACATCAAATGTTTTCTGTGATATACGTCTTTTCAAATGCAAAACCAGGATCACTGCACGACACTCAACAGGTTCCATTTCATGCATAACTCAGTTCAAACACCTATAAATCGGAAAGTACAATTAGTTCAGAACTGTAATTTGTCACTTAACCCATAGTAATATAAAGTATTCCATATGTAACGTTTCAGAGAGAACAGACAACTGGAAGTCGGTCAGGGGCATTATTTATTGAGCGTTCCTCGTATACATTTATGATCCAACATGTTTTATCAATTTTCCAGAAACCCATATTAGAGAACAAAACTAACATAGATAATTAATTTTTATAAAAAAAAAGATACGTTGCCCTTTTATTAGTCTAGCAAATTATTAATTTCAATTCAGTGCATTTATATTGGAGATTGCTACTGACATATGTCAACTGTTTGGGCTTACTCCTATATGTGTTCTGAAGGATATGAAGCAAGTGTCAAAATGTTCAATTGTCATATGTGGAATGGGAAACTAAGATTAGGGTCACATGAGTCACGTGACATCATCGACGAATACTTTATTTAGAATTTGTTAGAAGTTAGGAGGAAGAAGAACTGGTTAAGATTACGTATCTGTTTCTCTGTTTACTAACGATGTTAAAATGGCTCGGGATAAAGTATATGTATTATAGTCGTCAACGACAGTCGATTTTAATTATCGACGATTTAAACGACTCTGAAAGAATAATTACTAGTTCCGTCCTGAAAAGACAAAGTGAACAGGCCAAGTAAGGCTATCTTTCACGATCTTTATCCTTTCATTTTATCAAATTCCCATAATCATAACACCCCACCCATGTAGATATATGCATATCCCACAAATAGAAATCACGGGTTAAAATAGATATCATATCTAAAATCAGAACTCCCTGAATTGAGGTTAGAAACCCTACTTTTATGTTTGATTGTTTGTTTGTTTGTTTTTTAATTTTGTAACTATCGTAATTTACAATATCGCCATGAGAATTCGATGCTGACCGGAAAACTGTTTGTCTGGAAAATTATTGGAAGCGAAATATGGTGAGGTCGAAGAAGACATCATCGCGGTGAAATGCGATGATCATAAGAAATGAGAAGAGTTCATCATTTGAGAAGGTCAAAAATACGAATAAGTCTCGATAAGAAAAGATATATAAAAAAGGGAAGAAGGCTTATCATTATCGAAGAATATGTTCATTCACTGATAGAAAAAAAACGCATGGGTGAATTCAAAGAACACAACATAGAAATAACAATAACATCGAATTCCCCTATTCCGAAAATATAACTGAAATTCAAAAATAACAAATGAAGAATCATAAGGACTGAAAGCAAAAATTAGAAATTATGAATAAAACCAGCCCCATCAATAGGAATCCCTTAAATAAAGGGCAGATAATGCAATCTTTTGTGATGGTAGAGAAAGGAAAGCACTAATGTATTTATTGCCATAAAAAAATTAAAATCACTTCTGTTTCTTAAAATCCCTTTCTAACAGAAGAGGCGTTGCTACTCTCTCTCTCTCTCTCTCTCTCTCTCTTTCTCTCTCTCTCTCTCTCTCTCTCTCTCTCTCTACTCTACTCTATCGTTATTTTCATGGAAGGTACTCCACTATTCTCCTCATAAAATATTCACAGAAGAAACTCGTTCTTCTACTCCAGATGAAACAAAATGAAAAACATTTTCTATGTGCCTAGTGTCAGGCGGAATTTCTATGGACAGTACTTCTTTGCAATGGCTCCATCTTAGTCAACTATAATGTGGAGGTTAATTAATTTTATTAATCATTTTTAAACACTTCTATAATATTCTTCATCTTTCAATTTTTAGTAGTTACATTTCATTAACCTGCTTCCTAAAATAGCTTTTGGCCTTGATAAGTGGTGACTCATTCGTAAAAAAAAAAAGAAAAAGTTGTCTGCACATTTTGGTTTTCATTTCGATTTTTCTGTGTTAATGTTAATGAACCTTTTTTTTTATTCTGAAATATAATACTTGCTGGAAACGATGCATTGTAAAAGATCATTAAAGCCAAGCTGTAATTTTACCCATGGATGAACAAGAATGGGCATACATTACCCAATATTGCATTACAATATAAATAAATGTAATAGACCTGACTTGATTTGAATTCAGTCTATTTGATTCCATAGTCCACATCAGCATCCATCACACCAATCATGCCTCAATATCAACAAAAATTTGGGAACATTTTTTCATAACACAGTATTAAAAAGATTTAATGAACATTAAGTTTTTTTAGGTAAATACAATGTTTTCAATATAGACACAGAAAGTGCCGAATGGATTTCAACCAAACTTGGTACGCAGATAAGCTATTAAAACATATTTTGTCTGAACTACGGAAGAAAGTTCAGTGGATCAATTCTGACACATATTTGAATAGAGAAATAAGTGTAAGAAACACCTGAGTCATATGACTTTATCGACGAAATTTGTAGACGTCATTTTTATTTATTTATTTATTTATTTATTTTATTATTTATTTCTTATTATTATTATTGTTATCGTTTTTTTATTATTTTTTTATTTTTATTTTATTTTATTTTGTTTTTATTTATTTATTTACTTATTTATTTATTGCAGTAAACAAGTTAAAAATGAAACAAAAAAGTTTGTTCAAAATGATGTTATTATGGAATGATGTTAGTGGGTCCCTGCATTCTGTTATAATTATTCTAAAAACTATTAATGAGATTTTGCTGTTTAAGCGATTGCGTGTAAATAAGAGCAGGCGGAAAAATAAAATAAAAATAAAATGTTTTAGACTTTAAAATGGGAATAAGTATCATATATAAAAATAACATAAAATGATTATCCATTTCCGCAAAAATAACATTTTGTAAAACAAATACATGAGAAATGGCATAGAATTTTAAACCACGAAAATTGTTCAACAGTCAAAATATTCTCTCGAGTACAGGGTAAAAAGATAAATTTATCACCATAAAGAAAACAACACTACGGCTTTATTTTAAAGCTTTAATTGAAAAAATCAATTCAGGTAATTTTATTATGTAGTAGAGCTAACATCTATTCAATGTTGTCGCCTTCAGCCTCAATTACCGCCTCGATACGGGTACGGAACTGGGAGCATACCTTTTCCACAAGCGCCGGCAGGAGCTCGGCGAATACTCGGCGGATGACGACGGATGGCGGCGATCAAGCTGGTTTTCGTGTTGTGGGAGGTCATTTTGGTGATATTCTCGATTTATGACCAAACAAAGTAGTCCAGCGGATTCAGGTCGGGGAAAGAGGGAGTTTCAGTGAGAGAGTCATAACACTCCTTCTGAAGCCAAGTTTGGGTCTCTTTGGACTTTTGGGCCGGCGCCGAGTTCTACTGCCACACTCAGGGTCTGCTAACGGCCATCTGATTGTACCAGGGGATCACCACACTCTTCAGCACATCCAGGTACACTTTGGTATTGACTTTCAAGCTGATTTCAAAGATGTGAGATGGTATGCTGTGGCTCTCACTTGAAACTACTCGAAAGACCATAACCGTGACCGGAAACTTTGTTTTCATCACCTGGGCACGTCCCTTTTATTTGTGAAAATCCAGCGATGCATTTCGAGGGTACTGGCAATGGTCCTGCTGTCATAACTTGGATCGGTTGAGAGCATGAGTTATACAGCGGCGCATCTCCGATTTCGCTCGTTGAACATTGTGTCACTTTCAGACATAATAGAAGGTTCCTATTGTTCTTGAAATTTGTGCACAACTGGCCAACTAGTAGATGGTCTGCAACAAAGAAAAGAAGAAAGCCAGTTTCCATCAAACGGAAATGGAATCATGTCTTTTCTATGGCGATAATTTTATCGTTCCACCATGTGCATATTGGATGATTTAAGTTAGCAGGGAAACTTGGTACATAAACGAAAATTTGGATTATGCACTCAGAGGGCTGCTCGAGCTTCTGTATGCTAGAAACAAATGTGACGTCATATAGTTAATGGGAAAGTGAGCGAAAGAATTAGGCAATTCGATTGAAAGCTTCAAAGCGATAGAATTTAATAAGAAATGACTTAATAAACGATTATAACAATAGGGTTCAGAGTTCAGAAATCCGTGGCCTCGCTATGCCCTATACCTACCGCTAATAGAAAAAATGACGTCAACTGCATAATAAATAGTCTTTCTTCTTATGCGACATGCACCTCATGCAGAGATAACACCATGGGACGACGAAAGACGATCTTGGATGAAGTGTCCTTAGATTTATGAGAGCCGTTGGGTTTGGCGTGAAGGCACGCGATATGATTTAATTCTACTGCTATGATTTGTTGAGTTGCACTCAATAATAAACATATATTTTATTTAATCATAGCCTGCGAGAGATTATATCTCCTCTTGGAGGATAAGTAATGTGAGCGATATTATCTGGTGCCCCTGATCTAGGATTTCCTAGCGAGAGAAATGAGTACTTAAATATAATTAAAACGTAATATGGACCTAAAAATAAAAATAGAAAATAAAAAGAATTTGAGTTACACAGCAATAAAGAAAAAATGGGATAAAAGAGATCGAGAAACACGCGGAAAGTGACTGCGGTGAATATAAGAAACGGGGAGGAAAAAGAAAAAAACTGAAAAAGGATCATTAGGGACTGCCAAACGATTGTGAAGATTAGACCGCATGTTTCCGTGACGTCAGATTTGTGTGTACTATACGAACTATGGAAAAGCAGAAGCGACTTAATGATTTTTTAAAACCTTTGTTTATCTTCTTCAAACTGCAATTAATAATTAATCTTTGTTATAATTTTGTTAGATTTTAAGATTTACGCAGTTAAATGATTAATAATATTATAAACATTTGTATATTAAATATGAAATACGGTTTTACTGAATGTTCTTTTGGTTACCTACGGGCTTCCATATTTTGTTCGGTAAAAAGAGACAAACAAAATATGAGGGGAGCTACAAAATGCTTAATATTGTGCAATAATATGTTCAAATTGGTTTTAATCAGGCGATAAAATAGCTGACAAGAGTCATGTTTATATTAAAATTTAATATTTAAAAAAAATTTAAACACAATTAATTAAAAATCTATGTTGTAACGGAACATTTTGAAATAATGGAATTTTAATTGTTTTAATCTTTTAAAAATTAATTAATGTTTACGAAGTTTCTTTTTCTTTGCAATTCAACTGATTATAGTATATATTAATTCGAAAAAACGCTATTTAAAAAAAAACTAATAATATTAAGTTTATGTCAATTTTTTAATTGCAACTTCAAAGTAAATTTTTGTTCAATGTGTGTATTAAATTTTTTTAAAAATAGATATTTTTTACTTATTTGAACTCTTATGTTTCATAATAAATA
Organism: Euprymna scolopes; assembly: GCF_053919585.1. Taxonomy (NCBI): domain Eukaryota; kingdom Metazoa; phylum Mollusca; class Cephalopoda; order Sepiida; family Sepiolidae; genus Euprymna; species Euprymna scolopes. The sequence continues at coordinate 41,373,517 of NC_136483.1, read as the reverse complement.
GAAATTTCGATAGATTTAAATATATTTTGTTGGAATTTCTAAAAAAAAAAAAAATATGGGGGGGAACACGCACTAAAAAAATATTTTTCCTCGTATATTTTACGAAAACTGCATTTTATATGTAATTTCATTCTAAAATTGATAAGTATCGAAAATTTCACAAAACTCTGACCATTAGTTGATTTTTGCTAGATTTATTAAATACGGGTATGTTTTCATATTCGGAATGTCTACTACATGGGAACGTTATTTTAAAGCGCCAATTATGTAAACACGATTTTCGTCTCGCAATTTCATTATTTTCGTTCGATGAAAAAAAATATTTTTAATTATTACTGGTTTATTTTGCCTTTTTTAAATGGTACAAAAGTTATACTGATAATATTAATTTATAATAAAGTTACATCGTGTTACATATAGGGTGGGGTAATTCTGTGGTGCCTTTGTCTGTCCCTAAGGATCATCAAGAAAACAGGGATGTAAGTACTTTATACGTGTGTACATATTTGCATACGAGGGGCGTGCAATAAGTAATGCCCCTGATCCACTTCCCATGGTAGTGGAGCAACGAAACTTGGCATAGTTATTAGTCTTTCTCGACATAGGAACCACCCAGAGTTATGCATTTCTCCCATCGTTTGATGCAACTCTGAAGACCGTTTTTGTAGAACACCCCAGGTTGGCCCTCCAACCACGACGTGACTTCAGAAATCAAGGCTGCATCATATGGGAAACGCTTTCCTTTCAAAAACAACTTCATGGCTGGGAAGAGGTGAAAGTCAGAGGGTGCAAGGCAAGGAGAATAAGGAGGATGTGGGCTATTTCATAACCACACGCTCGTGCTTCTGATCTGGCGACATGCGAGTTGTGGACCGGAGCGTTGTCCTGCAGGAGGAGGGTACCTTTGCTGATCTTGCCCCGCCTCTTGAATTTGATAGCTTCCCTTAATTTCCTCAAAAGTGAAGCATAATAGGCTCCTGTAATTGTGGTACCCTTTGACAGGAAATCTGTCATCACTACTCCGTCCTGGTCCCAGAAAACTGTGAGCATGACCTTGCCAGCGGAGGGCTGCACCCTTGTCTTCTTTGGAGGCGGTGAGTCCAAGTGCTTCCACTGCATTGACTGGGCTTTGGTCTCTGGATCATAGTGATGGACCTAGGTTTCATCATGTGTAATCAGTGTTTTGAAAAACTTTGACTCATCTTCTTGGCACATCTCCAAATTCATCCTCGAGCACTCGACGCGTTCTCGCTTCTGGAATGGTGTGAGCAGCCTGGGAATCCATCTGGCAGACATCTTATGCATATGCAAATGGTCATGAATGATAGTTTCCACAGACCCTGTACTAATCTTGACATTTTGGGCTATTTGGCGAATAGTAATGCCACGATCTTCCAAAATGACAGCCTCAACTTGACGGAATATGCCTCATAAATAGCAGAATAAGGGCGACCAAATCTGGGAGCTTTTTCCAAAGACTTCCGGCGATGTTTGAATTCACGATGCCAGCGTTTTACAAGGTCATATGATTGGGCATTATCTCCATAATTTCTTTCATTTCATCAAAAGTCTCCTGTGGTGTGCGTCTTTTCAAATACAAAAACCGGATCACTGCTCGACATTCAGCAGGCTCCATTTCATACCTGACTCAGTTCAAACACCTGTAAAACAGAGAGCACAATTAGTTCAGCGCTGTAATTTTCCACATAACCCGTAGAGATATAAATCATTGCACATGCAAAATTTCAGCTAGATCAACTGGAAGTGGGTCAAGGGAATTACTTATTGCACGCCCCTCGTATTCGTATATAAAGAGAAAAGATTTTACTCATAAACAAATTAATGCATACACACAGAAAAAAAAATAAACATGATGTTTAAAATATAACACCTGCACTCACAAAACATGACTGATTAAAACAAAAGAAAAAATATATAATTTTACCTGACAATAAATAGAAAGAGAAATATTGGCTTGTAAAGAGAGAAAGTGAGAAAGAGAGAGAGAAAGAGAGAGACTGAGTGTGTGAGAGAGCGAGATAAACAGACACGCAGATTTTTTTATTGTTTTGTATTCAGGTCGAAGGGGTAATTGTAGACACGCTTTGTTTTTATTTGATGCTTGTTAAATATATCTTTACTCACTCGCTGGTTGATGGCGAAAGAGATTGGCGCGAGGACGAAGGTTACGGATTTTAAGATTGAATAGTTTTTGACTAGCAAAAGCGTCATATAAAAAATAAAGTTGGCGACCGGTCATTGAGTCCTTTTAACAAAACGTTTGTGGTGATTGCACAGGGAATAAATTGATTAATCGAAAGTGATTTTTTGCGGAACGAACTGGATTCTAACTTGAAACACCCAGTTCGTCGTTAACCATTTGAACACCGTTCGAGAAGTTAGGAATGAGGTGAAGAATATGACGTGGAGGTGTTAAAAAACGATGAAGATCGTAAATGATGTTGCTTTACACTTTGTGCGTTAAGTGAAAGATTGTGGGAATGCATTGACCTTGAGATCAAACGATAATTTGGGAAAGAAAGATGAAGGTTGACTCTACTTTGTCCCTTGGGTTGGGGGCGACCAACATTATTTCGATGTACTCTAGGGTTAAAAATACTGGATCAAGGAGAGAGTGTGTGAAAGAAGTATACAGTTTTGGGGAAAGCTTGAAAGCAACAAAATTTGAGAAGAAATTAATTAATATATATATTTACCGATGGAGCTTAAGCCCAAGTAATCAGTAGCCCTGGTATACCCCTGTCCCGCACTACGAGAAGAAAAGAAGGTAACGTCAACAGCCTAATAAATGATCCTTCTCAAAGTTTGAGATATACTTCTTTTCTTTATATTGTTATGCCAGCTTTAAATCCACGGAGAGAATACACAACATGGAGAGACGATCGTGGATGAAGTCTCGGGAGATCGTCGGGTTTAGCGTGAAGATACGAATTATGATTTAATTGTACTTTTACGATTTGTTGATTAGCATTCAATAATAAAGATTCTTATTTGATTAACGCGTGCTATACATTAAACCTCTTCTTTGAGGGGAATTTATGCAGCAAAGTTGACATCGCAAAGTAATTCATTAAAATGGATGATTCGTTGACGAAGAAATCGAAATGCATTAATTTCTTAATTGAATCTCTGACGAGTTTGTCATTAATTTTAGTTCATTTACAAAAAGGCGTTTAGACTCAATTCACAAATTCATTATTTTATTTTATCTTAGTTGCAAGTTTCAGGCATTGTATCGAGTGGAACGATTTTCTAAATCCCGGAAAGATTTGAGTTCCTGCATATACCAGTTTGAAGAGGAAAACACAAATCAAGAATATTGTATTTCTGAATTATCCGGATTGATACTGACTGACGATGACATTTAGTTCCACGTTGCGGAACTTCTTCCATCAGTTTGACGTCATCGAGAACGGGCATAAAGTTTGGAGACCCCCACATACACCAACGGTGGAGGTATAAGTTGGTGTGAGAGAATTATGCAAGCGTGAGAATATCGGGAATTGGTTGCTGGCCAGGAGAATCGTGTTACATTGATTTGATGCTCGATGACCTCGGATAGCTGTTTAATCGAAAAGAAAAAAATGTTGCGAGGAATTTTTTAAAGGTTAGAAAACTTTACAAAATCAAAAACGAAAATACCCAGTTCTGTCTTAGTGTGAGTGAAAAGAAAACACAAAATGCTGACGGATGGTGCAACTTCCGGTTGGCGTTAATAAACAAATAACTTTGCCTGTCTCTCTGTTTTTCTCTCCCCCTCTGTCTCTCTCTCTCTCTCTCTCTCTATATATATATATATATATATATCACACTCGCACACACACACACACTTTTAACACTTAAACTCTACACTTTTTTAGACAATTTTAAACTGACTATTATTTGTTGCACACTGGTAGCTGTTTAAGTTGTTAACCTAAAGGTTTCTTGTTGAATCAGATCGTTTTTCTTTTTAATAAAATGTATTATTTTTAATGATATATCTACTATTTGGAAATCGAAGAAAACTTATACTTAGAAAAATGAATTTAATTACAGAACATTCTCCGATAAAATAGTAACTTTATTCTAATGTTTAAGAATTGAACGTACTGTTTAACATCTCCCACCACGAAAAAATATTCGCCGTTGAGGAGAAGATGTCCATTAGTATTAATAAAATAAAACGAACTTTTAAATGTTCATTATTATTAATAAAATTAATCAAAGGACAGATGAAATAATTATTTAAATTTGATGTTATTATAATCGTTAGCTTTCATAATGCATTCAATCAACTTGGACGAAATAGGTGGCATATTCTAACGATTCTATACTGCACTTGAAACTCAACCAAAATAATCTCGGATAACGCATGGTGGGACAGCTAGTAAAATATAAAACAGATACAAAAGTAATAGTACTAAGAACTAAGCAGTTTCCAAGTCATGAATATTGTGTAACCGTTTCACAAAATACAGACGATGTTGTGAAATCGAGATCGAGCAGTCGCTGCTTCTAACCGACAACAGGCCACAGGTTGAATATTTATATACAATTATTAACACACCGGTGTTCAGTTAGTTTTTACAGAGAGTTTGCATTATCGCTAAACGCAACTAGTGATTTCACTTACCACAATGATTAACCAACGATACGATTGAGGGCATATACGTCAATTTACACCCATTTCATCACAGCTTTTCAATATGGATAGAGGCGAAAACGCTTCAAGCCGGAATCGGAACTCGAATATTGTTAACAGTCAAAGCTCCTAAACTTTAGTCTATTGAAACATATTACGGGTAAGTGAAATCTTAATTTTTATATAAATAGTATTAATGCAAAAGAGTTTTCAATTTTACATATATATTGAGAATAAGAGTGGACAGTGATAAACTAGTTCAATGCATCAATTTAGTTCATTTGAATAACTAATGCTTCGTCCTTATTGATCTAAAAACATCTCGGACGAAATATCAGTTACTCAAACGAATTGGTTGCTTGCATTGTGTCGTTTAATTATGTATTCAGCCCATCTTTTTACAGCCAGAAATGAGTTTCTATTCATAGGTTTAAATGCTTCTAAATTCCCTACAAATTTGAAAAGTTCACTTAGTAAAACCATATAAACAAAATATTAAAATGGTTGATTTATTTACAAAGAAACCTATACCTGCTTTCTGGTGGTTTAATTTCTTAATTACATTACTTGAAAATAGGATTTTTTATTTCGTTTTCATTTTGGGTTTAAATTTTTTTTTAATAATCATTTAATCGTCTAATAAGTCGGTTGGAATGCACCTGGAATATCTCAAAGGATAGACATAATTTCGAACTCTATCCCTCCATAAAGAAATGACTAAACCTTATCACAACGATTCTTGCACTTAATTGAAAAAGAGCAGATAAAGTTGTTCAGGAAAACCTTACAATCTAATATATAAGGATGAACTTAATGCTTCGCATTAATTAAAGAAATAAATGGAGACCTGTTGGTTTTCAATAAAGATTTTTGTTCGACCAAGATATTGGAATAAAAAAAAATGGCAATGCTTTTGACTTGTTTTCTTTCCTTTTTTTAATCCCAGAAAGGAATTTGAATTATCCAACCAATGAATGTTCGGTACGTTGAACAGGAAAAGAACGACGATCACGTCTCAGAATATTAGAATCGAGTTCATTCAAACAGAATGAAATAAATTTAAAAAACAAATAAATGAAAAGGGAAAACGATAACGATTGGTTCCCTCAAAAGAAGTGAGGAAATTAAATGAAATAACAGAAAATTATCAGAAAATTTAATACTCGTTTGGGAACTATTGAAATATTGGCAACCCTTTTTTTTACCAAAAACGGATTCATTCATAAGATACGACCATTTTATCGGCGCGTTCAGCGATAAAAATGATATTTCAAACTTAAGTGTGACAAACAGACAGACAAAATTAACATTTTTATTTCAAACCTAAACGTGATAATCCGATAAAATATTTCAAGCTGAAATATGACCGACCAACGAATATTTTATTTCTACATTAAAAAAGATAAACCGTCAAAAATATTATTTTAAATTGATGCCTGACAGGCTTATGGTCCCTTTCTTACAAACACAACGTTGCCCCTCTCTCTCTCTCTCTCTCTCTCTCTCTCTCTCTCCTCTACTTTGATCTATTCTATCATTATGGCCCCTGAATGGTGCTCGTCTAAGTTTCAATCTCTGGCTTTACCTTGTAATTCATTCATGGAAACAACTCTTGTTGCAACCACAACGGGGAAACATAATCTTCCTCCAAGTATCTAATGCCAATTTCTACAAACAGTCTATGCAATGGCTTTCATTCTGTGTAACATATTATCACAAGGTTACTCCTCTACAGATTACAACATGGCCTTTTTTATATTCAATGTCAATAAATATATGCCATAATAAACCGCTATATTTCATTAATCATTTTAAATCATCTTATAATATTCTTCATACTTCAACTGACAATCCATCAATCTCATTAATCGTTATCTTCCAGTAGCCTTTTGTCTTGATAAGCTATGATTAATTAGTACAAAAAATATAGACTGCATCTATTCAACTTGTACCCTTAGTAATGAAAGCATTATTTCAAACCGAAGCGCGACAGATTAGTGGGCAAAGCCACCTACAGAGATGCGAGGACGCATCTAAAGAAATGATGCATTCAAATTAATCACGTGATCTTAATCCATGCAAAAGCGTAGAGTACGTCTGAGAAATCCATAACATCTTAGGAATCTGAAATAATTTCTCAAGTGACGTTAGTTAAATTTTTCATTTTTTAATGCAAAATATTCTAAACGTCTGACAGTCATCCTAGCAAATAAGGCATGTGAAATTTAAATATTGAATGGTGTTTATCAATGCGTACCCAAATTCGTGCGTTCTATTTACTGTTTAAATATCATTAAGTTTACTGAGTGTAGAAGATGGAATAGCATCCGTGAATTGTTAACGTTTGCCTACTTTAGTGAGATTACTACCAAAGCCTGATTATTCTGTCTCTTTCTGTACTGTTATAGCGTGTGCTCTTTTCTTTTTCCTTCTACTGAAAACAAGAGTCTGAACTCAACTAGCACACAACACAAGGGGTCACAACACAGTGGTACAAACAACAATGTGAGGGTTTGTGACATAATAATAATGCGTAATCATACGCATTCAAAAACACAAATATTCAAGGTAAAAATTACTTACATTGCACCTCAAAATATGTGGCCTGTATACTAAAATGCACAACATGCAAAAAATCAAAATGCTCAATAACAGAGTTGCTTTACATAAAAGCAACATAAACATCCCCTAAAACAAACATTTATTTGTTTCACAGCGTGAACACATACAGCAAAGGTAGATTCAAGATGATGCCGATATTTTTTTAACTAAATATTATGCCTACCTTCTTACACAAGAAAAAACTTTATGACAAAATTCGCCCTAGTTATGAACAAATCCTAACACACGGCATATATATATATATATATATATATATATATATATATATATATATATATATATATATATATATGATAATGAATGCGCATGCGTGTGTGGTTGTATGCTTATAGACAAGAACATGTATATGCTTATACACATGTATACACCCACATACACAACTCAGAACAGATGCGTTGACTTGAAAGATAACACACATCCCGCACACACACACATACACACATACATAACAGACAGGGTTCACATATAAAAAAAAAAACACACAAAAAAAATTAAATTAAATTGTATTAAACTCACTTTCTTATGCAAGGAAAATATTATAACAATATTTATATCGCACTGAACAATTCATAATAAAACATACACACACAGACAAGCAAGCATCAGACAAAACACACAAGTATACGTATGAAAAAGAATATTAGTATGTTTGTGTAGGTAAAAACATATACATGAATACATACAGACACATATACGCAACCAAAATTAATACATTAATTTGAACACACGTACGCCCGCACACACATACGCTCGTGCATAAAAGACAGCGATCATAAAACTATAACGAAGTGAATGCACAACTATCATAAATTATATCCCACCCCACCCTGACTTCATATCAAGTAACCCCAAGATGTACTGAAAATGACTCAGATAGTGAATGTGAACTTACCTGTCCAAAACCACACGACGCATGCTCGCCAAACTTTTAATAAGAGGACTGAATCCACTTTTGTTATAGCAACAATACTCTTTCAGAGCTACAATGTTTTTATCAAAATTATAAAACTAACATAATATCTAAGAAGAAATGAATTCGAAACACATGTAATATAAATATAAAATATAAAATATGCTAAAATATTAAATAGTAAGCAAAACTTTAAAAATAAATGTTATTAGTAGCTCTATATCTTTATTAATATATGTTTGTTTGCGTGTGTGTGTGTGTGTGTGTGTGTGTGTGTGTGTGTGTGTGTGTGTGTGTGTGTGTGTGTGTGTTAACAAAAAGACGTTTAGACTTAATTCACAAAGTGCATTATTTTATTTTATCTTAGTTGCAAGTTTTAGGCATTGTATCTATGCTACATAGAAAAACTGGAAAAGAAAAAGACAAGCTATTCTGTGTAATCCATGATTTTTCCATATTTTGCTTTGAAATATTTTTTTGTATTTAATATCATACGCATTGTCAACAATCCATAAAAATTATTACCAACTCCTTAAATTGACTAAATAAAAAAAAATCAAATAAAGACGTAATTAAGTAAATAAACAGAAAGAAGGGACAAAATGAGAGAAATATTATCAGCACTAGCACGGCAAAGAGCATAAGTTTTGTTAACTCTCTATATATAACCCAATATGATTTATGAAGGTATTGATGACGAAAAAGTTTCCATGATAACCAACAGCCAATCAGAAAAAAAACCGTTTCTAAAACGTCAATGCTGGAAAAGTGGCTATGGTAACCAATAGCCAATCAGAAGAAACCGCCTCTCACGTTCCTTACTAATTCTGAGGACTTTTCAACACCAGTAATTTTATTATAACTTTTGTTTTAATGAACGAAAATTTAAAAAAATTATTTCAAAGTATAACTGAGAAGATTACCTATGACATAAAAAAAATTGTGTGAAATTTAGTCACAAAATGAGTGATCGGTGAAGCTTTAAAGCAGTTCTTAATGAGTAAAACTAACACATAACATATATTCAAACACCGTAGTGTTTGAATGATAATTGAAAAAAAAAATTTTTCATGTCACAAACGCACCATACATTTTTAAATAGTGTATTTGTGTAGTATTTTTCCAATTCAATCGTCTTGAGAAAGTTTTGAAATAAAAACGTTATATTGATGAATATTTAGTAAACAGTGTTGGTTTTGGCTTTTACATTTTCTATCTGTCTCTGTCGCCCTTTCTTGCAATCTCTCTCTCTCTCTCTCTCTCTCTCTCTCTCTCTCTCTCTCTCTCTCTCTCTCTCTCTCTCTCTCTCTCTCTCTCTTAGAGAACGAATAGAGAAAGTAAAAGAAAGAGAATTGATCATAATAGAATATCTTTACATAAAACATCCATGATGGGATATCATTAGATTTACTGTGGTTGAATTTGATTTGATGTATATTTTCCCTCCCAAGAAACCACGAAAGAACAAAAAAGTAAAAGAAACAACACATGAGAACTAGTATAAAACATTTTTCTCGTCAACTTGGCTGATAAAACTCTTAAACAAAAAATAAACATAACGTCAGTAGGACGAGCAATCCAATTGCTCCTTATTGAACGATTATTGACTACACCTGTTTTTTAGATGGAAAGGCCAAAACCAAAACTTGTGTCAGCTGAGTCTCGGTCCGCTGTGGAGGCCATAGATTTGGTTGCCGCTATCAGGATCATGTCAGACGTTAGTGGATGAGAGGAGAAAAGGGATGGGATCGAATAACTGCTTTCGGCGAACACTATATAAGCACGATAAGAAATCGCAAAACAAATAGGTACACGCGAACAGAAATGTGAAAAAGATAAACAAAAGACTCACTAATGGCATTGAAATGAAGGTAAAGGCGAAGTAGAGAATTCTGATTCGAACTAACAACTCGGCGTACAGTGTTCGAGTCCTGCCATATCCGTAGCATCGTTTTTCACTACCTTCACGTGATCCTTTTTGTGAGTACCTGATTCTAAATAGAGTCGAGGATTCCAACCAAGTTGAGTAAAAGTCATAACATCTTTTTACAGCATTCAAATAACGAAGCGTTCCCTTTATATTCGTAGTTTTAAACTTCCGGAAGTTAGTATGTGCTGTGGTCGTCATGATAAGAACATTTAATTGCAAGTGATTGTTTGATACCCAAAAGTCGTGTTTTCAATTCTTAGTGTAGCATTCATTTTTTCTTGTAATGATGTATCAATTAAGGACAAATAATTTTCAGATTATCAAAAAGAAATTTGGAAAAATGATTTATTGAATTTTTACGAATTGAAGTAAATTTCGTTATATAACTTTATCGAGATAGATCACATGGTGACAATGCGGTCTATCATTAGTTAATTCAGTTTTGGTTGATCTAACCACGCGGTTAACAAATATAACAGGGGTACCACGAAATACCGCTTCACTTTTTCTTGGGTTTTTTTTTTTCAACAATACTGTTCTTGCAATAACATCGCAGTCAATTACTGACTAATTTAATTTTATGATATGTCATTGAGAATCACTCTGCCAATATTGATAAATCTGCATTTTCATTATCTTCGGTGCATAAAAAGTTGCATGTGTACATCCTTGGTATATTGCTTAATGCAAATAAATCTTGCTTTTTTTATACGTAGGTTTTCGTTATCTTTTGTAAATCATCGTTTGTTAAATTGAATCCAATGATATAATTGGATGTATACTAAATATAATTAGATTCTTCTTAGACAATAGGACCACCCAGGTTGTCATTGATGGACGTACATCCAAGCAGTATAATAAAGAAGGTGGGTTCCCTCTATCGAGTTAGAAATTTACTCACACCTAAGAATATTCTGTACCTCTACAAAGCCACCATTTGCCCATGTATGGAGTATTGTTACCACATCTGGGTTGGTACATCTACCACTAGCTTCTCCCTCTTGGATAGGGCCCAAAAAGGAGTTTCCAATCTAATAGGTCCCACTTTGTCAACTAAGCTCCAACCTCTATTCCATCACAGCAATGTTGCATCTCTGTGCCTGTTTTACAAATATTTTAATGGAATGTGTTCTGATGAACTCGTTGCACTTGTGCCCCCTCGACATACATATCCCCGACAAACCGCTTAGCAACAAAATCTCATCCCTTCACTGTTGAGGTCCTTAAATGCCAGAAATCTTTCTATTCTAATAGTTTCTTGCCTCGAACGGCTACACTTTGGAATTCCCTTCCCGTTACCTGCTTCCCTGACTGTACTGATATGCAGAAGTTGAAATATAATGTAAACCAACATCTTGTTAATCTTTCCTAGGCATGGTCCCAAATAGTAACCCCTTACGTCCAAGTGGCGATTGTTAGGGGTGAACGTGATTAAAAAAATAAGAATAGAAACTCTTGTAATAAAATATTCTATATACCATTTTTCCTATATGAACTTACTATATATAGAGTAGCCATGTGTCTTAGTATTATTTTATTAATACCTATCTATTATTGTGCTTTCTGTTGTAATTTTTGTTCTTTCTTCCTTATACTATGTGCTGATTGTTCATTCCACTCGGTAATAATATTGTCGATTGTATCTCTTTATCAACAACGTAAAAGATATTCTTACAGCATTTATATTATTTTCTTCGTCTAATTTATGTTAACATGAAATTAGTCCAAATCAAAAACAGAAAGTCGCTATGTGATCAGACTGGGGCAAGAAGTCCTGTTTATGGCATAAAAAGAAAATCAAGACGATCTATCACTCTCCGATAAGGGTACACTTTAAACACGTTGACATAAACTGAAAACAAACGTAAACAGATTTTTAGGGGTTTTATTTTGCTATTCAGCTTCATCTGCTAATAGATTTTCTTTCTTTTTTTTTTTAAATTGAAAAATGCTAATAAATATTAAAACCGGGCGCTGGATACACAGTAATCAGTAATTGTCGACGAAAGCTTCTGCTTAAAACAGAATCAGTGTTCGCGCAACGTTGGCCTTGACACAATAGCCAAGAACCACAAATATACCCACACACGTAGAGTGAGAGAAAAAAAGAAAAAAGATAGAATTTTCGGATTGACGCACCCTAACTCAATGTGCTATAAATTAATTAAATGTAAAAAGTAAATCTGGAGGTACTTTTGTACAAAAAATGCTTAATAAAATTGCGGTCGGCAGTTTAAAAGAAATCATTCTATTTTGTATTTTCTTCGTGGTGCTTGTTCGTTCCTTGCCTAATGTTTAATTATAATTGCTTTTCATTTTTACTACTCTGTTTTGGTTTAATCAACACGAAAGCTAGAAGCGTAATACAGAATCAATAAGTATTTTCTTGATATAACGAAAGGAGCTAAAATTAGAGCTAAATTAAAGCCAACAGCTAAGAATAAATTGTATTTCAAAAGCTATGAATAGATTTTATATATTCGATTAGTTAACCTTTTAAGTGTTTAAACTACAACGAATCAAATTATATTTTGAAAATCAGTTATTGTAAGATCAATAACAAGCACTGCAGCTGCACATTCTTTTTTACTTAAAAATGTCACTGTTTATCAAGGTCCGTAAGCCACTCAAAGTTAAGAGTTAAGTGTCAGGTAGGTGGTGAGACATTATCATTTATGGGGGAAACCTGGGTAGGATAAGATTATCTAAATGGACGACTCAATAGGAATTTATTCACATTATACATGTTATAGTCAGCCAGGAATCAGATAGACGGTATTGTGTTCCACAGACGGACAGCTCTAGAAAAGAAACTCTGCTTGTTGAATTTTATTTTAGTTTTGGGCACAAATAGTGTGTGAGGAAAGTTGTTGGCTGTTGTTTCAGATAGACAAGTACTTGTTGTGAATGTTTTCCATGAAGGGGCGGAAGCTCAATCGAACACCTATCATAAAAGTATCGATAGATCAGAGACAGACTCGCAACGTCTCTTCTGTGAGAAAGAGGGAGTAGAGAGGCGAATTTTGGTGATGTTAAGTATTTTTTCAAGATGAATATACAATTTTGAGTAAAAACATATTTTCTCAGAAACACATTTTATTGATGCATAAATTTATTAATTATCTTTAAAATAGTTCTAGAAAAATTGTGTTCATCTTATACGGGTTAAAAGATTGTAAAAATGTTTTGTTTCTGAGTGTATGTGTGCGTGGGTGGTTAAAGTTTCAATTATTTGCATACGTAATAATACTTTTCTTTTGTTCCACATTTCAAGACTACCAAATTTAAATGATATAAATAACCAGAAATCATTATTAATAATCTATATAAAATGTTTAATGCATAAAGATTGTTAAAATACTTTCCATATATTCAACAGTAACACAAACTGAATTATATTTATATCAATAATTTAATCGCGACAGTCGTATCGGGTAATGGGTTGACTGTTTCCATTACTACTTAGCGTTCGAGGTTGTGTAATATCTTTTCTAAATTCAGTAAAAAAAAAATGAGAAGAAATTCTTCTTGACTGAAACATTTCTATTACTTTAACCAATTCCAGTTTGCTCTTTTGAGAAGGGTTGAATCTTTTCCAAATTAAATCGATCTTGTATCACGTTCAGACTATAAGTAGCATAAATGTGGAACAAGAAATGGATACTTATCCCGTATCTACATATGAATTCGTGCAACTTTATTAACGAAGGAAGGAGGAGACAAGCTGGTTGCCTGAATTTAGGAAAACTCGTACCCGGAAAACTAGACCCCGGAAAATTCGTCCCCTTTTGTTAGGTAGGAAAACGGGTCCCTTATTGAATAAATATCGATTGAAAACGCATTTTATGATCGTTCTTGAAGGAGATATTGTCTTTAAAAGAGAATACACATCCCATAATATTTTTTTTTTTTTATATTTTTACTTGTTTACTCTTGTTTTAAAAAAATGAAGTTAATTTTTCTAAGTTTTCGTTTTCTACCTAGCTTTGAAGGTTTTGGTCTTTCAACTTATTTTAAAGAGTTTATTCAGTTAAAAAAAAAAAAAAAAAAAGTAATGTCGAGCGTTACTTATGAGCAAAAAATATCCGACATAAGAGGATCACGTCTTAGGAGAATAATTGCTCAAAAATAGAAAATTAAAGAAAATATTAAGGTAGATATAGTTTTAAAACGAGCCCCCCCCCCTCCAAAGGAAAATAAATTTGTATATTTTTAGGTAATAATGTACATCCGATAATATTTTTAAAAATATTTTTACATGTTTATTGTTTAAAAAAAATTAAATTGATTTTTCTAAGTTTTCGTTTTCTACCTAGCTTTGTAGGTTTTTGGTGTTTAAACTTATTTTAAAGAGTTTATTTAATTAGAAAGAAATAAGTAATGTCAGACTCGACATTACTTAGTCAATAATTTTTAACAAAAAATGTCCGAAAATTAAAGAAAATACTGAGGTAGATATAGTTTCAAAACGAGCCTCCCCCACCTCCAAAAGAAAATAAATTTGTATATTTTTAATTACTGCACAAGTGTCCCCGAAATGACTTTTAAACGATACCCTCCCCTCCCGATGCTAAGAATGGCTTTTGAAATAATAACGTTATTATTTAAGCACGGTACCAAAATTACATAAGACCGTGTTTTCTTTTTTGTTTTGTAATAACACAAGAATTATTTAAACTGAATTAATTCTTCTAAATAAAATAATTGCTTTCTTTGATAATACGTGTTTTCTTTCTTTCTTTTTGTTTCGTAATAACAAAAAAAGTGTTAAAACTAGAGTATTTTTTTAATAAATATTTGGTTTCGTTTTTCGTATCTTGATTCCGTGATCAAGTTTTTTTTTTAAGCAAGAGTTAAAAATGATTTTTTAAAATATGGGGTGCAGAGTCTCTTTTAAAAACAATATCTTCTTCAAGAACGGTAATAAAATGTGTTTTCAAACGATATTTATTCAATAAGGGACCAGTTTTCCTACCTAGTAAAAAGGGGGGGGGTTTCGGGCACCGGTTGTCTTTTTCCCTGTCCTATGGGAGAGACTAAGGTCACAACCGAAAGAAATTGAGGTAACTTCTATTTTCTTTTTGCTCTCTCTCTTTCTCTCTCTCTATATATATATATCTATATATATATATATATATATATGTATATATATATATATATATATATATATATATATATATAATGACACCTTACAAATTCTCCAATACTATTGCTACACTATCCTTTTGATTACTGTACACACAATAACCCTTATCCCTGAGTGGCCATTGGGCCTTGATAAGTGGTGAACTCCATGTAAATATATATATATATATATATATATATATATATATATATATATATATATATATATATAAACCTTTAATGTTTGTATTCTGTTCTTGAGACGAAGTGAAATTTTTTTCAGCTAAGCTGTATTACTGTCTTTGCTAAGAATTGAACTCACAATCTAAAAACAATCTAACACTTTAGCAAACGTCCTGGCCTTATTAGTTATTTGTTTTTATGACTATTTTTTTTTATTAATCGTGATATTTCCATTTAAATCAATTTTATTTAATTCAAACGAAAATCCTAGACATGTGTGTGTGGAGATAAGTAGAAACGTTTGTGCAAGTTAAAGGAAAATGACTTCGTAATCATGTCATATGAATTTACAATTTTCATAGATGAGTTTAGTATAAATTAATAGGGTGTTTTTTTTTCAGTTACAAAATATTACACCAACGAAAACTTAAAGTGTCCAAGTGACTCATATGAGAAATAAATCAATCCATATATGTATAAAAGTGAAAATGCCTGTGTGTGTGTGTCTGTGTACACTTCCCTACTAAATAACTGTCAATTTTCGGTCTACATACTCGAAATTTGACATACGGGGTATTGGGATTTGGGCAAATCTTTTTGATCGGGTTTCGGCCAGAAATTTTGATGTTAAGACGTTAAAGTTCAACGATTTCACCTTTGAAAATTCTACCAAACTCCTCCGCCAATTTTGGGTCTAAACATTTGAAATTTTAAATATAGGTTACTTGGAGATAGATCTAACTTTATAATTTGGATTTGAACCAAAAACAATAAATTCTAAGGGGTGATAATTGGAGTCAAAGTTTTTAAAAAATTGGCCTTTGCGGATCTACCAAATTACTCAGCCAATCTCTGGTCTAAACATTTTAAATTTTACATAAAGTGTATTCAGACATATGGAAGCTTTTTAATCGTTTTCTTATTTTTTGCTGAAAATTTTGCTTCTAAGGGGTTAAAGTTCAAAAGATTTGACTTTTGCGGTCTCTAGCAAACTATTAAGCCAATTTTGGGTATAAACATTTGAAATTTTACATAAAAAGTATTCAGACATGCAGCAAGCTTTTTAATTTGTTTTTGGGGTGAAAATTTGGCTGTCAAGAAGTCAGAGTTTACAGAGTTGACCTTTGCAGACTCTACCAAACTCCTCCGCCAATTTTTGGTCTAAACACTTGAAGTTTTAGATATAGGTTACTTGGACATGAGTCCAACATTTTAATCTAATTTGAGCCCAATAAAATAAAATAAAAATAAAGAATGCAGATTAAATTCCCTGAAAAAAAAAGAAAAACTAAATGTAACTTATCGCAGGCTTAGCACTAGCATAAGCCGACTTCTAAGAAGTCTACAATTACAAAGCAGAATTCAACTATGTAAGGATGAAAAAAAGAAAAGAAAATTAACTACAATTGTTAAATAAAAAACGGGGATCATCAGCTGCCTACTATGTAGCTGTTTTGGATATATATATATATATATATATATATATATATATATATATATATATATATATATATATTCCTAATTTTTATTCTTTCATTTGGTAAGCATTTCTATAAAATCACACTGTATTTGTTATTTATTTGTTGATGTGAGTACGGATCTGTTGATATCTTCATTAATCATGGAGAAATAGCAAAAGTAGAGACATATTCCGATAATTGGTAAAGATTGGCAGCGTGTGCTTAAACCAAGTGGATTGTAACACTTAAGGTGGTATTGGCCGACAATAAAACCTCAAATTCTTTTTTTTGTCGAACACAGACTGGTTGTCTCCAAAACAGGAAAAAATCAGATTGATATCTTCTTTTGTCTCGCCGATGCAAACTTTTCATAAGTGGTTTTTGCTCTCCGTTGGTTTAACAAAGATAGAAAATGAGTCGAATAGGAAAACATTCGCTGTCTTTGATGATGATATATTCTTGAGGGTTTTTATGGGTTAGTTAGACTTGATAAAGGGCGGACAGCGAAGAGACCACTTCAGTATGTGCTTGTTTGGCAAAGGGTTGGAAAAGAGTTGCATTATATCATACACTGATTGCAGTCTTTGCGTTAACCTTTAGTTTTTCAATAATCGTTGAGTCTTTGTAGGATATTAGATGCTTGTCTATCTGCCTGGGTCATTCTTTATTTTGTTTATTTTGTTTGTTTTTTACTTTAATTTATCCCAAACAGGGCACATTAACCACGAAATAGCTGCTGTGAATTAGGGATCACATTTTTAGAAGGACTCCTAATTGAGAAGTTGTGAATTGAGATGTTTGTTAATATTGCATTTAAATGTCTTCGTGTTGGTACTGTCAGGGAAACAAGGAGTAAGGAAGGAATTCTAAAGATCTGCAGTTTGATAAAATAATCTATTAGACTGGAAAACCCTACGGCATTTGGCAACCACTACAATAAAGAGATTGGATTGGTCGGGTGTACTTACATGGGTGCAAAGGCAGAGCAGTTCGATGGAGCATATTCAATTGAAGCACAGGGATGCAACGTATCAGCGGTGAGATAAGAGCGTGAGTTTGATGGACATTGAGAGGCTTATTAAAATGGAGAATATTTGGTGGAAGAGGGAGACACAAGTGGTTTATTCACCAGTCCAGATGTGATAGCAATACTCCAGGTACAGGCCTATGGTGGCTTTGTAAAGATATAGAATTCTGGCAAGTGGGAAGTTTTCTGGTACTGTAAAGAAAGCATACTTTCCTTGTAGCAAACTTAGCCAAATATTTTGTGTTTTTTGTTTCAATTCCTGTTACCTGTGAATGTTAGGCCGAGTATTTTTAATGTTGGATACTCGTGTTGGGTGTTATTATTCATGGCAGCTTGTGGTTTAAAAGATTTGTGATAATTGTTAAAGGAAACAAGCTTTCTCTTAGTAGCATTAAATGTTACCATCCAAATATGACCCCATTCAACTACAGATTGGAGATCATTTTCTAAGTATTCAGCCATGGTCTTGGATAAGTGCATGTTTGTTTTATCCACATATTGGGAATAGATTGTGGTGTCATCAGCAAATATACCCATCTCTGACAGAATTTTATCGGAAAGGTCGTTCATTAAAATCAGAAACATTAAAAGTCCAAGGATCGACTCTTGAAATACGCCCGCACCATTGTAAAATTGTTTGGATGTACAGTCACCGAGGATAACTTTCTTTTGCTTAGTAAAGATCTAATTATATTAAATATTGGTCCAGTAATACCATATGAAATAACTTTCATGACAAAACCTTCATACCATACCTTGTCAAAGACTTGTCAAGGGCTATCGCTCTAGTTTAATCTGTCTTATTTAGTGTATGATATATGCATTCAGAGCTAACCGTTAGCATATTCACAATAGGACGTGCTTGCCTTAATCCATACAGATTTACAGAAAGAAGTTTAACATTAATGAGGTGGTGGACTATCTCAAAATTGATTAAAAATTTTAACAAAAAGGAGGTAAACCATTGAGGCGATAATTTTTAAAGTCATTTTATTCACCAGAAGTTTTGAACACTTATACCACAAAAGCAATTTTCCAGCTATCAGGAAAACAAGACTTGTAGTGTTTGGAGAGGACAGGGGCTAGTTCAGCAGAGCATTTATTTATTACTATAACAAGGGTAAGATTAGGCCCAAATGCTTAGGATGTGTGAAGGTTTTTTATAATATCCAAAACATGGGGTAAGAAATTTAGAAGGAAGTGGTTTGTGAAATTCAAGATGGAGTTCAAGACAAACCCCTAGGCAAGTAGTTCAACCTTATCAGTTGCTATGCAAACGACATCATTGTGGTTGGATAATACATACAACCTGCAGGAAAATGACAGTCTGTGAAAGGGACTGTGCAATGGAGAAACTATGCATACTCTTAGCAGCTGTGTCAGTTGTTATTTTTGGCTTCCGTCAGTCTAGAAAACTATGACGTTGCGCCTGTAGAAATGATTGAACATCATCTTCTGTGGCTGGATAAGTCTACCTTTGATCTACATTGTCGGTTGCAAGCATCGCAGGTGAAGGTCGGTGGTCTGTTGAATTTTGTTGACTGGCCTTCATGAATAGTCTTTTGGTCTCTGCCTGTTCTCGATAGACCTTTCGCTAGTGGTCAGGCCTTTGGTTATCCTTTGTCTCCAGATGTTGCCGACTTTGAGCTCCCAGCTGGTAGAGTCAATATCACATGCTTTCTTGCCACATTTGTACACCACGATATAGTGGAGATAAGGCTGGCCAATTTTCCTTTTGCCAGTGGTGAGTTCACAATAGAGGATGTCTTGGGATCTTACCATTGATCATGTTGTGCACATGGCCTATCTAGTCTAAGTGCCTTTGACAAAGAGGGTGAACATGGAGGGGATACCAGCCCTTATAAGCACAGCATTGTTTGTAACTTTATCTTTCCAAGAAATTCCAAGAATTATCTACAGACTATGCATATGACATGTGTTCAGTTTCCATTCTTGGTGGCTCTAAGTTGTCCATGCTTCACTGCCATACAGAAGGGTGCTGATGACACAAGCCACGTAAACGTTCGCTTTTGTGAAGATGGTGAGATGTTTATTTTCCCACACCTGAATTGTCAATTTTGCAAGAGTGGTAGATGCCTTTCCAATGCGCTTGTTGAGTTCTACATCAAGAGATAGGTTGTCTGAAACTGTAGACCCAAGATATTAGAATTGATGGACTACATCTAAGCACTGCCCATTCATAGTGATGATGAGAGATGATGGGGTTCCTTGGCTTATGACCTGGGTTTTCTTCAGGCTGGTGGTAAAACTGAATCCTTTGCAAGCATTGAAAAACCTTTCCATGAGTTTTTGGAGTGCTTCCTTAGTGTGAGATGCTACCACTGCATCATCAGCAAACAGTAAGTTCCTGATTGTAACTTGTTGGGCTTTAGTCCTGGATCGAAGGTGGTTGATGTTGAAGAGGCGGTTATCCGATCTGGAGCGAAGGTAAACTCTGTCTTCTGACTAATTGACTACATGTCTCAGGAGAAGGGCAAAGAAAATGCCAAATAGTATAGTTTGACAACACTTTTTATCCCAAACTCAGCAGAGGTGTCTCTGTTGAATTGCATAGTGCTCATCATACCGTCATGAAATGACTCTATAAGGTTCAGGAGTTTGGGAGGGCAGTCAATGATAGACAGCATCTTGAATAGCCCATCTTTACTGATTAGATCGAATGCCTTAGTAAGGTCAATGAAGGCAAGGTACAATGGCCTGTTTTGTTCTCTGCACTTCTCCTGGAGTTTGTGTAGTGAGAAGATCATGTCAATGGTGGAACGTTAAGAGCGAAAGCCACACTGTGATTCAGAGTATATTCTCTCAGCAAGAACTTGCAGTCTCGTCAGAAAGATGTGGGCAGACAGTTTGCTGATGATGCTCAGTCGCGGGATACTCCTATAATTATTGCAGCCGTTGCAATCCTCATTTTTCTTGTACAGGGAGAATATGTTTGTGTTTCTAATGTCCTGGAGTTACAGCATCTTCTTTCCAACAACGTAGCAAGAGTTGGCATAATGGCTTGAGGAGAGTAGACTTGCCATTTTCGATCACTTCGCCTGAGATGGAATCAGTACCTGGAGCTTTCCCCAGTGTGCGTTTGTCGATCGCCTTGGAGACATCATCGATGGTGGGTGGTATGTCCAGCTTAAATAATTGTGCATAGTGTGGGATGCTATTGAAGACGCTCTAGCTTACTTTTTTTCTGTTGAATATAACTCAGAGTAGTGTTCGACACATCTGTCAAGTTGTTTGGATTTATATGTAAGAATTTCTCCTGTCTTCAAAGGAGCAGTTTTTACAGTGCTTGGACTGTAACAGTCAGTAGTGATAAGTTCTAGTGACTGTGAAGTTCAGTCCATCGTATTGTTGTAATATTTTTGAGTCATAATAGGGTAGATATTTGTTTGTTGCCCACCACAGCAAAGTGTGACACAATGTCGGAAAGTGGGGAATAGGCAAGCTCCCCTAAAGAAGGGACACTCTTGCCTCGACAAAAATTGCCTGAGCATCCCCGTCGGCATTCCCCGGTCGGTCCGCCTCAGGCGACGAGCAATAAACTTGCCCCACCCGAAAGTCGGGTGGCAAGGTCTGGGAGAGTGGACCTCCTGGGTGATACCCAGGCAGCGTATCTCAGTCCTTTAGGTACTGAGCCGGTTCCCGGCTCTGAACCTGTTGGGTTGATTGTCAAGAACAGATCCTTGACGAATACTTTCTACCCAGTCTCCAAGCCACTGAAGCTGCTAGGAGACTCGTCCCATCACGAACGAGTCATAATGGAGTATGATCCCTTACAGATAGGAGATTCTATTCATAAACGCTGCTGCTAGGAACTGACGAATCAAATTAATTCACGTTTTGCTATTAACCAATCCGAAACCAGAATTGCTCCATAAAAATTAAACCCTTTTAGCAACGTTGCATATGTTTTCTTCATTTCAACACGTAAAAGATCTTCTGCTCTTTGGCTGCAAAATTATAAAGTCCGGAACCTGTTCAGAACAGCTGTCTACTGAGAATTCGCCTTCCAGAGCATATAGAATAATTACCCATCGGAAACTCTTCTGAAACTAAACATGGATTCCAACTCAAGAGGTAGGAACTTTCTCCTGGTGAGGATCAGATCAAGTTGGTGCTAATGTTTTGATCTTGGGTGTCTCTATGATACTCTTTCATGGGGTTTTGTAGAGAAGAAAGTGTTGGTTACACACAGGTCTGCATTGAGCAGAGTTCTAGTAATCTTTGTTCATTTTCGTTGCACTTTCCTAGTCTGAAGTGTCCTAGACAGGTGAGCCAAGCATCGTTGTTATTTCCAACTCCAGATTTGAAATCACCCATAACTATCAGGATTTCATGATTCTTGAAATTTTGAATGTAAGCATCAAGTTCGCTGTAGAATGAATCCTTGATGTCATCAGTTTCTAACATAGTTGGAGCATAGACACATATTAGAGTGATAAGTCCATCTGTGGTGTTGACATATAGTGACTATGCAGGTAGTGGTGGTTTGACCTAATTGGACCTTGTCGAGGAGAACGTTTTTGACTACGAAGCCAACACCGTGCTCCCTTGCCCAAAAGAAGGTGTAGTCTGGCTCTCTGAGGCTCCCTGAATTTGCCATACGGGTTTCCTGCAGAGTAGCAATGTCTATCTGTAGGCTTAGTAGTTCTTTATTGAAGACAGCGGTTTTCTGCATGTCAGAGATGAAGTGGAGATCGTTTGTTAAGCTGGCCAGCATTATGCGAACATTCAATCACCCAAAGCTTGAGTGTTGGTTTCTTTTTGTGTTTTGTTTGATTGTTTGGTGCATTTTTCGGAAGAGATCCCATGCCCCATGCACCCCATGAAGCAGGTGGCCAGTAGCGGGACAGCACTTTACTTGCTGAGAGCTGTTAAGGAGGGCGGTAGCTGTCTGCTGGGGTTGAATAACCCCTTCCACCGTCAGGAATAGCTCCTGGCACCTAGCTGTATGCCAATCCAGCTTTGGGTTTATAACCGGTAACTGCCATTCTTCTGATTGGTTCTACGATGTGTAGCTGAAGTTTCTCTCCAGGGTGCAAGGGTGTATGGAGAAGTTGAGTTGCCCAAGCATCAATATCCCCCTCTCTGATCTCGTTGGTGTATTCTGAAGAAATGGTGGGACCAATGCGTTTATGATCAGCTCGACCACAGTAGCTGCCAGAGACAGTCGAAGTACCACACTGATCTGCCTGTGGGGCTACACTCTGATTTTTCTGTAGCTCAAGAATCCATGCCAATCTCGGTGGTGGACATTAAAATCGCCAAATACATGTATCTGATTGCTCGGGTCTAATAGAAGTGCTACACTTACGCTATCAGATACTAAATCGAGCAGTTTACAGCCCTTGGTCGAAGAATAATGGTGATAAAATATAAGTAACTAACGCTGTGTTATAAGGTTACTCTAAAGCACTATAAACTTGACCATCTGATTCTGAACTATGTTCTCTAGTCAAGGAGAGGATCTTACGAATATAAACTTCGAGCTCGTGCATATGTTTGTCAGAATACTTTTGATAGAGTGGGGAGTATCTAGTCATATCAAAACGATTAGAGAAAATTGAGACTGTTTTTGTGGGAAAATATATTCAATGCATTTACTTGTAAAATACTATTTTTATTTAAATGAATTTCTGAGTGAATCTAAACTGCATGTTTTTAATACTGTTAGCATTTAATATTCCATGTGTTGATAAAGTTCCGGTCAAATATACAGTATGAATTCAATCAAAAACTACATGTAAGCTGAATGAAAGTGACGCAAAAACGAATTCTTTTAAGCTTTGCGGATATCGGCTAAATTGGTTATATAATATATATTTTACTATCATATTGTTAAAACCAGAAGTAATGCATACAACCAAACTTTCGTCAAAGAGCATTTAACCTTGGAAGCGTTAATTTCCTGATGAATTCTATGGCATCAAAACATGTGATGTCGTGATGAAGAAGAGCCTGCGTAGTTTGACTATAAGTTTACCTTACAATAAAAATGTCAAGACCTAAAATGTAGATAGTTATGCCAAGAAAGCGAAACCATGCTCCAACCAAGATGTGTGGAACATGATTCTGTTCTTCTTGAAAGTTTGAACTTTCAGGATTTTGTAGGAAATCTCTTTAAGAAAGAAGGCAACAATGTATCAACCGACATGATTAGAAATCAATCAATTTAGCCGAGAAGAGTTCCGAAAAATATTGGATCATATTTGGATGATCACCAAAACAACACTTTGGCTTATTATACGAACGCGACGGGTGCTTTACCGAAAACAAAAATTAAGCAGAAAGAAAAAAGGTGAAAAATTCCTGGTGTTATCAAACAGACTTTTTAGTCTAGCCAAAATGGCTGACAAGAAGGTCACTCAGCGTGCGTTAACTGGTTGATTACAATGTAGACATCTTCTGCAGAGAGTTTGGACGTGGGGGTCCGACCCTGGGGAGATGCCCACTTCCTAGGCTGGGGCATAAGCACAATACTAAAAATAACGTGACGAGACTAATTCCATGGAATGCAGTGAAAGGGGGTCGTGGAACTATCCATTCCGTAATAGACAAGAGAGAGAAAGAAAAAGAGAGTGAAAAAAGAGAAAGAAAGAGAGAGTGCAAAAAAGAGAAAGATAGAGAGAGAGAAGAGATTTGAGTCGAATCTCGCCCCAAAATAGGTAATTTTAAAACGATTTTTTCTTTAAAAGGAATCTGGCATCTGAGAAAAGAAGAAAGTGAAACGGCTGAGAAACGCGAGACGTAGACAAGGAGGGCATACCCCCTGCAGAGAATAAACAAGCAGGCGGCATATATTCCTATTCCATTTGTCGAAGAGATTGATATAGCGTGTAACGTACGAAATGATCGATTGTATCGTAACAATAATATCAATAAAATTAGACGTGTCCAAAACTTTAGCAAAAATAACTATGGTTAAAAGCAAAGTCTCCTAACCCGGCGTTTCTCCATAATTATTATATGAAATCAGTTAGATTGTGGATTATGGGATCAATGTGCTGTGTTCAAATCATGGTCGAGTTGTTGGACCACTCATTAATATTCTTCAAAAAAGTATTAATCTAGAGCTTATAGCTATGGAAGCACTAGTAGGGAATACTTGACTCTAGATCCTCAGAAAGGACAAATAGTTTAGAATGAAAACTCCAGATAAAAATCTGGATTTTGTTGATCAGTGGTGTTTGGTATTCATTTGTGTCAATCACTTCTTATCAGTATGTCCAAAAAGTTTGTGCAGAGTGTGTAAGGCATGTGATATATTATTTCCTCAGTGGCGGAGGCGTACATTTTTTCCTAATTCAGCCGAATTGGCAGCCATTATTATGTTCTGTGAAATGTTTTTGTGGTGTATTTAAAGATTGTGTCATAATCCGTATTAGGGGTCATGCAATTGGGAAAAAAACTTAGAAAGACTTTTGCAAATTGCATGTTTAGAATAAATCGCTTTCGTTTTTTACTTCAATGTTAGTTTTAGTTTAAATATAATTGTCTTGAAGAAAATGCAATTTCTTACAGATAATGATTTTATTTTTTTATTTGTGTATATAAAAACTGTCATTTTTATTTAAAAAAGGAAAAAAACATGTTCCTTTTGCTCTTGGTTAACTTGAATCAAATGCAGATTACATTTAAGCTCTAGAAACTGCAATTAGCGCACAAAATGTTGAAACAACACCTCTGCATCTTTCGGTATCATCCGTCAAACGAGAAATTCTATATCCGGTATCACGCAATAATCATCCAATCAGAGGATACATCACTTCATAAATCTCTACAGCCATTGGTTGTGAGAAAAATCTGCCACTCAATAAGTAATAATAAGTACTGATATTGATAGAAAGAACGAATATTCTGAAGATGTGTACATTCATAATCCGCAATAATGTTCGTTGATGTTATATGTTAAGTAACTTTGGGAAATCGAATATGGGATGTCAGCTGTCCAGGAGTTCAATGATAAATTGTGATATACGTGGGACTATGTGATAATCGGAAGTGGAAGGAATCCATGACGGTTAACATGTTGGGAGGTTTAGAGAGATAACAACCCACTGAAATAGTCACTACTATGTCAATTAACTTTAAACCCGTTGGATTGGGGAAAGTTTGGTTGTTTTTACGGCATATCAACCCAGTTCAGATAATTTAATGCTGAATCTAGTAATTTCTGTTTCAAATACTTACTAGATTTAATTATCTATTCATAGCGTTTTCATTAATTCATGATATAAATGCATGTGTATATCTCCATTATATATATATATATATATATATATATATATATATATATATATATATATATATATATATATATATATACTAGCAAAAGTACCCGTCGTTGACTGGGTTCAAAAACAGCCTACAGAAAATGGACTCTGATTTATCAAAGTATGATAGGTTATGAAAAGGAAGGGTTGTAAAGAGATAGCTTCGAATTTGGGGGTATCAAAACCAAAGTAAAATATGATGACAGTAAAAATACAATAGATAAACCCCATGATTTATTATACCATACCTGTTCACATTGACACAGTTATCGCAATATTCTGTGGATATATATTAAAAAACCTTGTTAAACTTTGTGACATATTTCCATTCTATGGAGGTCAGGTGCGAACGAACACCCCATAATTTTATTATACCATATTTCTTCAAACTGAAACATAATTATCAAAGTATAGTTATGCAGATAGATATGAAAAGTTTTTATTAAAGTTTGTGCCTATTTCCATTCTATGGAGGCCAGGCGCTAACGCAGACCCCACAATTTTATTATACCATCCCTATTTAAGTTAAAACATACTTATCAAAGTATTCTTATGTACATCTATATCAAAAATACTTGTAAACTTTTTTTTCTATTTGTAAATTTATTGCCATACTTTGTGGACCAGGCGCGAACGCAGACCCCACAATTTTAATGAACCACCGTTCTGCCAGATCAAACATACCCATTCCTGTGTGTCGATACATCTTCTATCATTATATGTGATCAGTTTTCTATAATAGTCAACCATATAGGAGCCTATTTGTGACCAGACACACACACACAGACGTTCAGCTTTATATCATATATATATATATATATATATATATATATATATATATATATATATATATATATATATATATATATACACATATGAATCTCATGCCATAGAGTGGACCAGGGCTAATGAGAAATAAAAGAGGATACCATACTCCCAAGGATCCCAAATAAGGACCGTAACACCAAATTCAGTTTCTCGATACACATATAGGATAGAGATGCATCTATAAAAGTTAATTATTGGATTTTAATTAATTATAAGGTGAAACTCCAATGTTAAACTCGATAGATAACGACAAACTTCCACCCATTAATATGGGAGGGGAGATTATCATCAAAAGTGTCATGAATTAACTTAGCATCGGACTTACTTAGATATAAATAAGTCACTTGTACCCATTCCCCTCCTCCCCCCCCCCTTTTTTTTTTAAATGGAGAGTAGATAATACAGTGGATGTGTTATCGGCAGCTCCAGTAACGCTTCTCCTTTTTTGTCCCTCAGTCCTCATTCAATGAGTGATGTTTCTGACAAAGGGTGAAGAAAAAGCTGCTTAAAGGTCGGTAGTACTTGGTGACCAGTAGTCTGAGATGTCGGAAATTTTTCTGTCTCTGTTTGTCCTTGTGGCCATGTCACTAGTAAGGGGTCTGGAGGTAAATGTTTTGTCTGGGCTGACGTTATCCGCCTGATAGTCAGGGACCCGAACCTTGGATTAACCACTAAGGAGGCAGCAGCAGGTGCAAAGTACTGGGACTGCTGTATTGTCATTTGGTGAGTGGATCTGGACCATGCAGTAGTCTCTGGTGGGGCCTCTCGATGCCATACTAGTGGGTAATTAATACAGCTTTACCTTTTCGTGTGCTACCAAAAAAATAAAATTTTCCTATCTTTTTCTCTCTTACTTTTCTCTCTCTGTACTGCTCTAACCAAGTATGGCGACCTATTCCACAAATCCCAAAACCTCAACATGAAATATCTCCAGAATAAAAACTCGATTAAACCTAGAACCCCATCTTTCAACGTAGACCCCTACTACCAGGTCTCCTTCTCCAGCATCAGGGGTCTATGTTCCAACCTTCCAGAGGTTGAAACACAGGAGATACAGGAGACGAAACCGAACATATTATTTCTTCCCTAGATGAGTTCATAATTAAAGGATACTCTAACTTAACAGCTAAATCTGACCCCCAAGATCGCCATGGGCATGGAATATGTGCCTACATTAAGGATGGCTTCCCGTGTGGCAGGGATATCTCTAGAGAAGATCCTAATTTACCCTATATGTGCTTCAGGGTTGCACTTGCTAACACCACTGCATTTATATTTGCCCTCTATCGGCCCCACAACAGCGAAGTTACTATCTTTAAGAGCATATCTGAGAAAATAGATCACATACTGTCTGCACATCCCTCGGCTAACATCCACATTTGTGGTGACTTCAACGTCTATAACGTGGAATAGCTGACCCATTCAAATAAGACAGACGATGAGGGGAGGTTTTGTCATGATTTTGCCATTGCTTATGACCTCACTCAGATTGTTCGCGAACCCACCCGTGTGCCCGATACACCCGGTCAATATGCAAGCCTCCTAGACCTTTTTCTCTCAACTTCCCCTTAGCTATGTTCATGTTCCATTCATTCTCCTCTAGGATCCTTCGACCACTCCGTCATATCAGTTAAGATAAAAACGATATGTATGAAGTCCCCCAGACGTACCCCTCCACCGTACTGTATACCGATACTCTATGGCTGACTGGGATAGCTTCCATACATTCATATCTGATTTACCTCTGCACTCCATGTTTAAAAAGGAAGTTTCCTCTATAGTATCAGATCTGACCGAATGGTTAATTGTAGGCATAGACCAATTCATACCATCTAAAAAATTCCAACAAAAACCTAACAGCCAGCCATGGTTCTCCCCAGAATGTGCTGCTGCTATCGCGCACAGAAATCACTTTTTCCATAGCTACCAGCGTAATAGATGCACTGAGACTAAAGATGCTTTCAGGACTGCCAGCAACCACTGTAAAAGAGTAATAAAAAATGCAAGAGAGCTATATGCCCAGTCTGTTAAATCTAAGGTAGCTGAGCAGTGGCTTGGTTCTCACCAGTTTTGGCAAATAACAAATAGGATCCTGAACAGAAGTGTGCGTTCTATCCCAACCATTATCAATGCCATTATCAATGGACCAGAGGTCATCTCGTCAGCGTCAGACAAGGCCAAACTATTTGCAAAGAACTTTGCAGCTAATTCTACCCTATGCAACGAAGGCCATCAACTCCCCATATTTCCTCCTATAACACAGAACAAGCTAGGTAACATACAAATATCTGTGCATGAGGTCGCCAAGCTAATCAAGAACCTAGATTCCAGTAAAGCAACTGGCCCTGATGGCATCCCAATTATAGTGTTAAAAAAGCTTCAACTAGAACTTGCTCCCATACTTATGAAACTATTTAAGCGCTGCCTTAAGGAGAAGTGCTTTCCGACTCCCTGGAAGACCTCATCAGTTTGCCCTGTATTTAAGAATTCAGGTGATAAGTCATCTCCTTCTCAGTACAGACCAATAAGTCCCGTGTGTGTTATGGGTAAGTTGCTGGAATCCATATTAAATAGAGAAATAGTCAACCACCTCAGCAGGAATAACCTTCTTAGTGACACACAATATGGTTTCTGCTCTGCAAGATCTACCGCAGATGTGCTGACGGTTATATCCCACAGGATTAGTGAATCTCTTGACAAAGGCTTCCTTTCTAGGGCAATTGCTCTTGACATATCAAAGGCCTTCGACAAGGTATGGCATAAGGGTCTACTTCATAAGATTTCCAGCTACGGTATAACTGGAAATGTTTTCTCAATCATTAAATCATTTCTCTCCGATAGGCTCATAAGAGTAGTGGTAGATGGACAAAAATCGGAGGCCTGCAATATAAATGCTGGAGTCCCTCAGGGGTCAATCCTGGGCCCAACTCTCTTCCTGATCTACATCAATGACCTCCCTAAACACATACTTAAATAATTCGTTGACATCTATGCTGATCACACGACCATCTACGGCAACACATCAAAGACTGTAAATGATTCTCTCTCCTCTGATCTCGAGCGCGTGGTTCAGTGGGGGAAGATGTGGCTGGTTACCTTTAATGCATCTAAGACCAAACTCCTATCCTTACATCATCAACGCTCTGATCCCCATCTGGCATCAATTGGGATGGATGGCTCTCGTCTGGGTGAGGCCCCGTGTTTTGACAAGCTTCTGGGTTTGAACTTTACTCCTGATCTGAAATGGAATACGTACATCAAGTCTGTTGCCAAGGTCGCTGGAAAGATGGTGGGATCCTTCTACCGCTCCAGAAGATATCTCACTACTGATGCAATTCTCTATCTATATAAAAGCCAAGTACGTCCAAGGATGGAATACTGTTGCCATATCTGGGCAGGAGCTGCTAAAAACAGCCTATCCTGCCTTGACAGAGTACAAAATAGACTTTGTGGCTTAGTGGGGGATGCCCTTTTCTCTACCCTGCAACCTCTCTCCCACAGAAGAGACGTTGCAAGCCTATCCTTGTTTTATCGTTATTTCCATGGCAGGTGCTCGTCTTAACTCCAATCTCTGGTCCCCCCTCTCCAATCTTTCACGAAAAACACCCGTCTAGCTGAATCCACTGTGAAAAATTTCCCCCACTCTATATCTGTGCCTAAATCAAAACGCGGATTCCATGAACAAAGCTTCTTTCTTAGAACTGCATGCCTGTTGAACTCTGTTCCTTCTGCCTGCTTCCCACTGGACTACAACTTGGATGTCTTCAAGTCCAATGTTAAAAAATTCCTAATGAACTGCCCCCTTAAGTAAACACTTCATCAAATCTCCACACTAACGTAATGTACTTGCAATAACCCTTCTCCCTGAGTGGCTTCCGGGCCTTGATAAAATGAGGACTTCACCATTAACAAGATACATGTGCCATACAAAAAGTATATCAGCGTTAACCCAGAGATTGTACCCAGATATGTACCACTATTTCAGGTCAGATACGGAGAGTAGATAATGCATTGCGGATGCATTGTCGGTAGCTCCCGTAATTCTTGCTTCTCCTTATTTGTCCCTCAGTCCTCATTTAGGATGAGTGATTTTTCTAACAAAGAGAGCAGAAAAAGCTGTATTTTTTGCATGGGCAATCGCCTGAGATGTCGGAAATCTTTTGTTTCTATGTCTATCCTTGTAGCCATGTCACTAATAAGCATGCTGGAAGTAAACGTTTTAACTGGGCTGACATTATCTGCCTGATAGTCAAGGACCCGAACCTTGGATTAATCACTAAGGAGGCTGTCCTATCACCAAATGGCAATACAGTACTGGAGCTGCTGTATTGCCATTTGGTGTATGGATTCTAGACCATATAGTAGCTTCTGGTGGGGCATCTCAATGCCATATTAGTGAGTAATTGTACAGCTTTACCTTATCATGGGCTACAAAAAGATATTTTTTCGTTTCTTTTTCTCCCTTACTTTCCCTGCTCTAATCATGTCTGTCGTCCTGTTCCACAAATTCCAAAATTCCATCATGAAAAGTCTCCAGAAAAAATACACGATTAGACTCAGAACTCGAACTTCTAGTGTAGACCCCCCACTACCATGTCTTCAACATAAAAAATCTACATTCCAATCTTCCAGAAGTTGAAACCCAATTACAGGAGACTAAACCAGACCTATTATTCCTAAGCAAAACTAGCATTCGACCAATTATTTCCCTAGATTATTTCGTAATTAAAGGATACTCTGGCTTATCATTAAAATCCGACCCCCAAGATCGTCATGGGCATGGAATACGTACCTACATTAGAGATGACTTTCCATGTGGTAGGGACATCTCTAGAGAAGACCCGAAATTACCATATACGTGCTTTTGGGTAGCACTTGCTCACACCACTGCGTTTATATTTGCCATCGCTCCACAACAGTAGAGTTACTATCTTTAAGAGCATATCTGAGAAAATTGACCATATCCTATCTGCTCATCCACATTCTAACATTCATGTCTAACATTCACATCTATAGAGACTTCAATGTTTACAATTTGAAATGGTTAGCCCACTCAAACAAGACAGATAATGAGGTGTTCTGTTACGATTTCTCCATCGCTTATGACCTAACTCAGATTGTTCATGAACCCACCCATGTGCTTGACACTGACGGTCAGTACGCAAGTTTCTTAGACCTTTTTCTCACAACTTGCCCTGAGCTACGTTCGTCTATAGTTCTGTCTCCACTGAGATTTTCCGACCGCTCTGTTGTATCAGTTAAGATAAAGACAAAATGTAATAAGTTCTCAGACGGACCTCTCTATCAATATCGATACTCTATGACTGACTAAGCTAACTTCCGTACATTTATATCAAATCTACCTCTGCGTTCCATGTTTAAAAGAATGTGTCATCTGTAGTATCAGATCTGAGGGAATGGTTAATTGTAGGAATAAAGCGCTTCAAATCCTTCAAAACATTTAAGCAAAAACAGCCAGCTGCGGTTCTCTCCAGAATGTGCTGCTGCTATTGCGCACATAAATCACTTTTTCTGTTGCTTCCAATGTAATAGATGTATTGAAACTAAAGCCGCTTTCAGAACTGTCAGCAACCACTGTAAAAGAGTAATAAAGACCACAAGAGTGTTGTATGCTCAGTCCATTAAGTCCAAAGTAGCTTAGCAGTGGCTTGGTCCCACCAGTTTTGGCAAATAGTAAACAGGATTCTGAACTGAAGCGTGTGCTCTATCCTAACTATCATCAATGGACCTGCAGTAATCTTGTCAGGATCAGACAATGCCAAACTTTTTTCCAAGAACTTTGCAGCTAATACTACCCTATGCGATTAAGGCCACCAACCCTCTGTATTTCCTCCTGTATCAGAAACACACACTATGCGACATACAAGTACCTGTACATGATGCTGCTAAGCTGACCAAAAACCTTGATTCCAAAATATTCTTGTTCAAAATAGACTTCGTAGCCTAATGGGGGATGCTCTTTTCTCTTCCCTGTAACCTCTTTCTCACACAAAAGACGTTACAAACCTGCTTTATCGTTATTTTTATGGTAAGTGCTTTTCTGAGCTCCAATCTATGGTCCCTCACTTCGCCAAACTTTCATGAAAAACACTCGCCTAGCTGAAACCACTTTCAATGATTTCCCCCAATCTTTATCTGTGCCTAAACTTAAACGTAGATTCCATGAACAAAGCTTCTTTCTTAGAACTACACGCCTGTGGAACTCTCTTCCGTATTCCTGCTTTCCAGCTGACTACAATATGGGCATCTTCAAGCCCAACATAAACAAGTTCTTGATGAGCCGTCCTCTTAAGTAATCCAATTTACCAAATTTCCACTTGTAACGATTACTACGCTATTGTTCCATTGACTACTATACACTCATTAACTCTAATCCTCGAGTGGCCTCTGGGCCTTGATGCCTTCTATGTCAAAAAAAAACAAAAAGACGTAACATGTTGATTCATACAAATTACGATTTTAAAGACGTTGTTCTTTATTAGATCCACATCGAGATAAAGAGCAAGCCAAAAGAGTGCGATAGAGAGAGGGGCCACGATAACTTCTCTCGCTATTTTCTAAGCAACAATATTATCTATCCATACAGGCCGCCCTTGAGTTTTAATGTTAGAAATAAGGTTATTCAGGATATCAGGATCTCAAATAAAAGCGAGGTTCTTACAATCATTCTTAATAGTAATCACAGATGTACTGGCCGATATTTGGTTTGTTTTTATTCTAGATAATTTGGCTTGTTTGTGAATTTTACGGCATATCAACCTTTTTTGTGGTTTGATTAATCATGAAAATGCAATTGTTTAAATGATTTGTTAATTGGTTAGGGTTTTCTGTTTTACAGTGAATTAACCTTTCTTGAATTGATTAATGTCGCAACATAATACATGTTCAAAACAATAAAAAAAATATTGTTGTTGTCAAGTTTATAACAAATCAATCATTTTGAAGTAATTTAATATAAAAACAATGTTTATTTTCACCAATTCCATGTCTATTATTAGTTCAACATATATTACTCTTTTAACCGCAGTTGGGGGAATAGATTCCGAGTTCGTATTTTTCCTCTATGGTATTAGTGTGTAAATGAACACAATAGATCCGATGGGATTTGAACTCTGCATAATCGATTCACTAAGTCACAACGGTATCCATTAGGCTAATAATTCACCACTAATATT
Source organism: Euprymna scolopes (assembly GCF_053919585.1). Taxonomy (NCBI): domain Eukaryota; kingdom Metazoa; phylum Mollusca; class Cephalopoda; order Sepiida; family Sepiolidae; genus Euprymna; species Euprymna scolopes. Next base: position 41,339,301 of record NC_136483.1, on the reverse strand, counting down.
AATTTGATATCAAACTATTAAGTAACCAAAGGAAAAAGGAGAAATGGGAAAATTTGGTTTGACCTTTCTCAAGAGATTACATCAAATTAGTGTCATACTTGGATACTCCTTTCCGTGCGCGTCTAATGCAGTGTCCGAACGTTGTTGTTGGGACTCCGAGTCTGAACGGCAGATTATTTTCTTGGGGTTATAAAATCATAAATATAATCATCTTATAATTAAGGTATGAATCGTTCATTCTTACATGGAAAGTTATAAATCTAACGCAGAAATGGGTAAACCATCCGTCAGATGATAGCTTCATAAGTTAATTTCTACCACTTTATAATGCTCGTTCTCCTTCATGTTTTCTTCTCAGAGTAGTCACAAGATGAACGCCGCACGCTCACCTGTCTGTTAACTTTGAGTTCCGTCGATGTGATTAACTTTATTGACCACAAGCTGAAAATGTGACCGACTTGTTTACAAATAAATCGAAAATAATTTTGGTAACTTTAATTTCGTAATCAAATTATTTTGTAAAATACTATTTTAAAGTTAATGTTAGTTACTTGAAGCTAATGAATTATTAATAAAGAATAATATTGTTTCGGAATTTTAGATAAGGATTGATAATTTGAACGATTTGTATTATTCGAACTACTGTTCTCATTTAGGATATTATTTGCACAACGTTTCGGTCAATGTAACCTCTGTAACGCAACGGATATAAGTGCTAAATGTAATCAGTTTTATATGATAGTCTTCCAGGGGTTGAAAGTCCAAACCCTAAAACAGGCGATACTAAGAATACAATGCGAATTATTTTAGACTTCTTGCCGACCATAGCTGACGAAATAAAAGCTATCTCCTAAATGAAATGAAGGATGCCGTTCGAAATTTCGTGACAATTCTTGAATTCGACATAAAGCTGAAAGGGGTTAGCTTCTATATCTGCCGAAATTTTGTGAGAATAACACCTAATAGTTAAGTTCGAAAAATATAAATTGCATAAATAATGATGCATAATTAATGTATACGCGAGGAGCGCGCACGCGCATGTGTGTGTGTGTGTGTGTGTGTGTGTGTGTGTGTGTGTGTGTGTGTGTGTGTGTGTGTGTGTGTGGAGAGAGAGAGGGAGACAGGAAGGGGGAAGAGAATAGGTAAGGGAGATAATTTATACTTACACACGATAATTTTCATTTAATCTGTTTCGCTAAGTAAGATAAATTTTCTCTATTCTAAAAGTTTTCTTGGTCGAAATAAGTAGTTTCAGAAAAAAAAACTTAAGCTAAATAAAATATATTTGTATCATGAACATAGTGGGATAATAAAAGCGTAAAATATGCTGCTTAAAATTGATACGTCAGAATGATTACTATTTGGATTCTGTTTTGAAAATTCGACAAGATAATTTTATATGTTGGATTTTAAAATCAATGTATGTGGTATCTCACTTGCCCGTTATTATCCAGCATCATGCCGTTCCTGCTACAACTGATATCACGTTGAACGCTACAACTGATATCACGTTAATTCATTAGAGAGTGTCAGGAAGATATGTTGCTGCCAACCATCTAGTGTAAGTCAATGAAATATGCAAGGACAGCTTGAAAGGGCGTATTGATAGAAATCTCTTCCTGGGAAACGGGCATGTTTAATCGCACCTTAGAGTCGCTGGATATTGCCTTAACTTTCTTTGGAGGGGCTGTGGCGGAATGAATACGGACGCGAACTGATGTATCGGCGCGAATCATGTCGGTTTCATAGCACTACTTTCACTGGGAATGTTAGCAACTTTCGCCAGGTCCTTTTCGGGAGAAATTATTACCATCAGAATAGAAACATACGAATCAAAATATCGCAACTTGTTGATTCGTAGACATTGCGTTTTAAGACTTTCTTTCGTAATGGCAAATGAAACAAAAATAGGGACTGTTTTGTCAATCGTTTTACACATACAGAATGTGGGTGTTGACACAATATAGTCGGAGACTTGGTAAGTGGTCGGTTCTGTCGGCACAAAAGAAAGTATGTTAATCAGATGTTAATGAGTACAAAGTCATAGAATTCGACACACGAAACATCTAAAAGTTCAGACTATTATGAAATAATAATTTTACATTGTATTGGCATTGGATTAGTTGGCATTGAACATGGGTGTAAATCTACCGTTTTTTTTTAACATTAGTTTAATTTGTCTAACTTGTTAGAAAAATCGTACAATATAGATAAGTGATATGTGATATAATAAGAGGGGAAAACAGGATCTCGTGAGTGAAATTAATTTATTTCACATTTGGTGCAATTTAATGTACTAGAAACTATGAGCGTTTTTAAAGTATCTAAAAACGGATATTGATCAGGATTAAATATGAAAGTCTAAAAAAATCGATCGAAAATAAAAATATACTGACATCACGGATTAGAGTCATATGCCCTTTTCGGCTAAAAAACAGATTTCGTTATGAAATTTTTTAAGAAAGCCATCGAACACAAATGCGGTTTGGAAAACTGACTTTAGCTTGTATCTAAGATATATAAGGTCGTATTTTCTTTCTATGTGTGTAATTGTGTGTTAGTTTATTTGTTTACGAACTACTCGAAGGACTTGAGCGATGGACTCCATAAGCATATATATTCTGAAATTACATTACTCCGTACTTGAATTAGAATATTGCATTTTGATTAAAAAGGGAACAAAATATCTTGGGGTAACGTTAGCACCAAACGACTCAACTTTATTGTATTTATAACTTGAAATGTAGATAAATGCTCATCACTAATATATATATATATATATATATATATATATATATATATATATATATATATATATATATATTCTGAAAGTCTATTGCCCAAGGTACTTGGATAATATATTTCATTTTGATTAAAGTGTGAACAATATCGTGGGATCTTCATTGCGCAAGACATCTATAAAAAAGGAATAGTTACATTTCATTTCAATCAAAGATGGAGCAATAATATCGAATGGTTTGCGTTTATGAACTAAAAATGCAACGGTTTACTTTTCTTAATTTTGAAACAAGAGCACCGAAAATACTCGCATGAGTATATTTCATTTTTATTAAAAAGGAACAATGATATCGTGTGATTTGCGTTCGCGCTGGACATCCATAAGGGACAGTTTTAATTGGAGGAGATAAATCATCATTACTCTATATATTTTGAAACTCCATTACATTGTGTACTCGGGCAAATATATTTGATTTTGACATACAATATCGTGTGATTTGTGTTCACGCTGGAAAATACATATAAAAGAAATACCGGGTTTTACTCGATTTGATTTTATTAGTGAACTGAAAATGATAGAAATTAAAAAGTAAGAATAAATATTGTATTATATATATATGTGTGTGTGTGTGTGTGTGTGTGTGTGTGTGTGTGTGTAACAAACAATACACAGAAGCTATTATTATATAGTGAAATTAAGTAGGATTAATCACGTAATTGAGAGACATACAATAATTGGGCACCCCAGGACAAGAAGCGGACAGAGACATGAAGCGGTGGGTGGGTGAACAAATAGGGACACCAAGGAAGAATTTATATATATATATGTGTGTGTGTGTGTGTGTGTGTGTGTGTGTGTGTGTGTGTGTGTGTGTGTGTGTGTGTGTGTGTGTGTGTGTTATCTATTTGTCTATATTCGAAATTGTCTCGTTTGTACCACGTGACGGTACTGCCATCTTCGATTTACTCTATTTTTTAATGCGCGTGAGCATAAGAACATGGAGGAGGGAGGCGTTCACGGAAGCGAACGGATCGTTGGATGGTGGGGGATTGAGAGGGATTGGAGAGGAATTGAATGGTAAAAGCCTCAGCAGACACAGGTGCCTAGCCTTGCTAGCGGAATGAATCGAATCAAGCGCTGTCATGGTTTTCGGTTTCAGAATACAATCTGGAACAGCAGAAGAAATAGTAGTCGTGGTTAGAATCAACTCTGCAGCTCGTGTCGAGATAGAAAGGCAATAGTGAACAGAAGAAGAATCAACAAACAAAACAAATGCTTAGGATTTACAAAAAGTAAATGAAGGAAAGAAACAGACGTAATAAAAACATTTTAATAAATTTAATTATTTTTCAATTTTTATCACAGAGTTCAAGTTTCTTTGTAAGTTCAACGTAAAATTATCCGTTCTTTTGACTGTCTTTAAGCACAAAATAATTAGATTTACAAACGCTTTTTCAGAATTTGGAGGGAAAGATGAAGTAATTTTATGTTAAACTTATATTAAGCAAGTTGAACAATACTCTAAGAATTTAACAGTATTTTTTCAAAAGAAATTTCTTGATAGTCTAAGCATTTTGGTATCCAATCGATATAGAAATCCAGGTGTTTAATCAAAATGGCACTTATGATGGCAATTAAAAGTAAAGAAAATAAAGAAAAATATGTGTGATGTACCTATCAGTCATGTCACGAAGATTAAATATTTAAAAAAAAAAACATGTAATTAGATCAAGTAGTTTTGTTTTTATTATTATTCATGAAAATCAAATTGAGATCGTTGACGATAAGGGGAAAAAAATAACTTCCATACTTGAATGAAAGCAAAACTTGACAAGGGCAGACAACCCACAAGAACAATTAGTGTGTTTTGTTTTTAAATAAAACGTACAACTAAGAATTAAAACAAAATACTTTTTTATAAACATAACGTGTTTTTTTATTATTTAATAGACATCTTTTTACCAGAAAACAAAATATACAAATTTAAGCAGCATTTATGTATAGTTTATATAAGTTCAAAACAAAAATTAAGATTACCATTGCAATCATAGGAAAGAAAATACAAGTATAGCCAATTCGAAATAACATAACTATTTCCACCCACCCCATTCACTTCATCTTCGAGTCATTAGTTTATAATTCTTATATCACCCTGGCCTGTAATTTCTCTTTTACCTATAATTTCCTTTTCTCTTTTATTTACCTTTCTTTTTTTTCTTTTTTATTTATTCAATTTTCACCCCAAACAAGGCACAGTGCCGCTTTGAAGCAGGGGGCTACTATCAGGGACTTAATTAGCGGGGTCATTATGAAGGGAGATGAGTAGAAAGATGTTTGTTGACATTACAATTGAACTTCTGCATATCGTTGCAGTTGGGAAAGCAGAATCCCGGAAGGGAGTTCCAAAGACCCGCAGTTCTGCGGAAGAAACTATTGGAGTAAAAGGCTTTCTTCCACCTAGGGATCTCTACTGTAAAGGGATGAGACTTAGTAGCTTGTCGGGTTTGTCGGGGGTAGTTACGTCGGGAAGGTACAAGTGCTTGCAGTTCGTCAGAGCAAAATACTTTTCTCTCCTCATGCTTACTGCTCCGTTAATCCGGGTTTGTTTGTTTTGTTGTTTTGCCCTCTATCATTTTAATTAGAAAATAATCATTTAACTCCAATTCCTTTTATATCCTTCTAATGCATTCACCCTTTGCATTTTATCACACACACACACACACACACACACACACACACACACACACACACACACACACACACACACACCTCTGCTTTTAGCCCTAAAGACCTGGTTTAGTATTTTGATACTATCTTGCTCTTCGGCTATATATTAGGCTGATGCAAAAATGATGTCGTTTTTTTTTTAAGTTGCGTGTCAAAAACGACATTATTTTTGCACCAACCTAATATGATTTATTTATTTAATTTATTTATTTCCCAAATATTAATCTGCACTTTCCAATTCTAGTTTAAATTTAGATGTTCCACTATTTCTTCCTCAATCTACCATAGTTTCGTATAAACTTTGTTTACATATTACGATCTTCCAAGTAATTTTATTTAACATTTTATTTCTAAAGGCGGAAATGCAAGTAAATAAATAGTATTAATTCAAAAATTTTATCAAAAATAGTATTAATTAAAATTTTCTTCATCCGATATTGGTTATGTCAATATATAATATTTAACATTGTTATGAAACAATTGTAACGCATAAGAAAATACACCATATGATGTTCTCATTCTATATTTTGTTGTCTTAATTTTTGGGAAAATATTATGTACATGCTCGATTATGGAAACCGATAATTATGAAGCTTAAATAATTGAGTCAATTAGTTTTGACTTTGATTTTATTGGTATTTGAACATTACCGGAATTTTAATATATTAAAATCTTTAGTTAAGAACATATTAATAAGATATATATATATATATATATATATATATATATATATATATATATATATATATATATATATATATATTAAATAAATAAATTGGGGACGAAAAATAATTATTAAAATAAAAAACATAAAAGATTAAATTTATATTAAAATAAGTAATTGGTTCAAATATCATGTAAAAATTAGAAATACGAAAATATATCGATTACTTAACTCGAAGGCTATCGAAAAAATAAAAAATAAAAAGTAAATATAAGAGTGGTGGAGAGGTAGGTCCATATGCTGGATCTCTTAAAATAGAGATTATGAGTGTATAACTAGTGTATTTTGTCGTTTGAAGAGTAACTATTTTGGAATATTTTTAAAATGATATAATATTTAAAATTGTCCTAATGGTTATGGAACAACTGTAACGTATAAGAAAATACACAATATGATGTTCTCATTTTATATTTTGTTGTTTTGATTTTTGCGAAAATATTATACATATGCTTGTGTGCATTTCCGTTAGAACTATGTGCCTTTACTTGAGTGGATAAACTGTAAATGCGCCCTTATCATATATTTGAGAGATTTCCAAACAGAGTTCGTAGTCTAATGTGGGGTGCCCTTTTCTCTCCCCTCCAACCTCTTTCCTACTGAAAAGACGTTGCGAGCCTGTCTCTGCTTTATCGTTTTTTTTCATGGCAAGTGCTCGTCTGAACTCCAATCTACGGTTCCTTCTTGCCTGACTTTCACGAAAACACTCGTCAAGCTGAACCCACTATCAATAATTTCCCCCCCATTCTTTATCTGTGCCTAAACATAAACGTAGATTCCATGAACAAAGCTTTTTTCTTATAACTGCACATCTGTGAAACTCTCTTCCTTTTGCCCGCTTTCCAACTGAAAATTCTTGATGAGCCGTCCCCTTAAGTAATCCAATTTACCGAATTTCCACTAACCCTTATCTTCAAATTGCCTCTGGGCCTTGATAAGTGGTTACTCCTTTGTAAAATTTAAAAAAGAATGTAACTTGTAAAAACTTACCCCGGTGTGTCGGATAGGGAAAAAAATACTAAAATAAAGAGAAAAAAGTTGTGCTTGAATTTTTATAATACGCGCTGGAATTCGTTTTACTTGGTTGAAATAAACTACTGATTTTAACTTTTTTCCAATGAAGAGGCGATATGTAATAACAACGGTCTCTGTCACAGCTGCTTTCAACTACAGGGTGGTACGACCAAATTATCGCCTTAAAGAAAATAAAACAACAGCTTTATTTTAAAACTTTTATTCAAAAAAGTCAATTCAGGTAATTTGATTATGTAATAGAGCTGACATCTATTCAATGTAGTCACCTTCAGCCTCAATCACCACCTCGATATGGATCCGGAACTAAGAAGATGGCTTTTCCACAAACGCTGGTGAGAGTTCATCAAATACTCGGTGGATAGCGGCGATGAGGCTGGCTTTAGTGTTGTGGGAGGTTATGTTGGTGATGTTCTCGACATGACCAAACGAAGTAGTCCAGCGGATTCAAGTCAGGAGAGGAGGGGTCCAGTGAGCGAAGGGTACAAAGTCGTAGCACTCCTTCTGAAAACAAGCCTGGGTCTCTTTGAACTTGTGGGTCGGCGCCAAATCCTACTGCCACATCCAGGATCTGCTAGCGGCCATCTGATTGTACCAAGGGGTCACCACACTCTTCAGGATATCCAGATACACTTTGATGTTAACTCTCAAGTCGACTTAGAAGATGTGAGATGGCATGATGTAGCCCTCACTTGAAACCTCACCAAATACCATAATCGTGATTGGAAACTTTGTTTTCATCAACCTGGGCACGTCCCTGTTATTCGTGGTAATCCAGCGATGCATTTTGAGAGTGCTGGAAATGGTTCTGTTGTCATAACTTGGATCGGTAGAGTTGTATAGTGGCGCATCTCCGATCTCGCTCGTTAAACATTGTGTCACTTTCAGATATGATAGAAAACTCCTATAGCTCTTGGGATTTGTACACAATTGGCCAACTAGTAGATAGTCTACAACAAAAATGGAAAACCGGTTTTTATCAAACGAAAAGAATCATATCGTCTTTTTAAAGGCGACAATTTTATCGTTCCATTCTGTATGTCTGCAAAACCATCATCATAAGTTATTTTATTTTATAAATTGCATTTATTTTCTTGCGATCCGCTCATAATATTTATCAAATGTCAATGTATACACCTCATTTTATTATTGATAAATAGTAACTCATTTGTAAATAAAAAAGAAAATAAATTATGGACGTTTGTAAGAAGTAACCAACAAATGGAAGACACTGGGTTTCCGCATATAAACCACATATTGTACCTCAAATTAGCTGCAATTATTCTCATTTCGAAGGAAATGATAAATATAAAAACAAAACTGTATTCAAAAAATCAGTTACAATAAATAAAAACAGAAAAAGCTTTCCATCAATCTCTATATTAATACAATTGTGCGACCACTTCTCGTGGGTCTGCTGCTTACGTGTGTGTTTGGTTCTCGCCTCTACGTAACTTGAAAATTACTATTTTTATTTACTTTGATTTATTGAAGTAAACAATGTACTAACATAAATTTCTAAAATTATCTTTATAAAAATCTTATGATAAAAACCTCTTTTAATTATGCAAAATAAATTTTAAAAAAGTAAATGCATTTTCATTTCTTTGTAAATAAGTCAGTTATTGTAATCTTTTGTTGATATAATTTAAAATATAATGAACTAAGTCGTTAAGCTTCGAAATTTGAAAAGAACTTGTATTATACTGTCGAATAGAAAGTAATTTATGGCTATAAAATTCTTAGCAAATCCTCATATATTAAAAAATTGACGATAATTTTATAGATTTATGCCCTTTCATTTTATTTTTATTTTTTTATTGGTTTAATCGAAATTTTCATGGCAAACTTATATTGTGATAATTGAATTGTCTTCAATACATCCAGGTACACTTTGGTGTTAACTCTTAAGCCGACTTTGAAGATGTGAGATGGCAGGATGTAGCCCTGACTTGAAACCTCACCAAATACCATAATCGTGACTGGAGACTTTGTTTTCATCAACCTGGGCACGTCCCTGTTATTCGTGATAACCCAGCGATGCATTTTGAGAGTGCTGGAAATGGTTCTGTTGTCATAACTTAGATCGGTAGAGAGCATGAGTTGTATAGCGGCGACGAGAACGAAACACACACGTAAGCAGCAGACCCACGAGAAGTGGTCGCACAAGTGTATTGATATAGAGATTGATGGAAAACTTTGAAAAATAAGAAACGACATAGTTAAAAGAAATATTCAAATTATTAAATATTTTTTCGGAAACAAAATTACTATTCAATTTTTGTAAGGTGCTAAGTTTGCAATGTAAGTTTAATATAAACTGGTCCATATAGAATTAATATCTTCTGAGGATTTCTTTACAAGATTCTAAAAATACTTCTTTTCAGATTACTATATTGATTGTCACACAATTCTGAGGTTATTAAACAATTTTTAAAAGCACAGTGTATTTTATGCAAGTATAAGTGAATAAATGCGAAAGTTTATTTTTATTTATCCTATATCATAATCAAAACGGGCGATTGTTTTTTTTAATCACTGACACAACACGGAATTTTGAAATATATTTAAATCGTAGAGACCCAACGACGGAAGTTTGAATGCCACAAATTATATAAGCATTTTTAAACAGTTCATATATATTAATGCTGTTATTCATTCGTAATTTTAACGTTCTATTGTTTCCATATGTATGCACTAATTTTGTCAATATCAACTGTCATCAAATAAAGTGAGTTAATTAAAAAAGGGAGACATTATTATTTTCTTAAAATATTTGCTGGTTAATTTTCAGGGGAGGTAAATTAAATTAAACTTATTGCAAAGAAAAATGCACAAAAAAGTCCAGAGAAAGAAGGTGAATGCCCCTCGCTCTCTCTCTCTCTCTCTCTCTCTCTCTATATATATATATATATATATATATATATATATATATATATATATATAGCCTTCCCTCCCATCCTGTTAGCAATATCACATAGAGAAAGAGGAGAGAGTGACACTGCTTCCTCCCGTAAGCGAACAACGACACCTTGTTTACGGTTTATAAATTCAATAAAAACAATTCACATTTAAAAACAGGGCACACACACACACACACACACACACACACACACACACACACACTCACACGCCATCGCTTAGGCGAATTGATTTCCTTTTTTCATTTCTTTATGGTGCCTTATTAAAGATATATAAATTTATATTAAAATTATAAAAATGTTAATATTTATGTATGCGAATGAATGTTATTATATTAATAAATGCTAATTTTTTGTCCCATGTTTACAATAAAATTATGACTCAAATGTTTATCATTTAACATATTTGTTTCGAGTATTTTAAGTAGCAAACTTCGTGAATAGATAGCTAGCTGGTAAAACCAGCTAGTTTACCATAAAACAAACAACATGGAATTGATATTTTTCGAGGCCTTCGTTGAAAAAAAATCGTTAAAGAAAAAAATTAACACAAAAAGTAATAGAAAAAAAAAACACTCCTGAACAACGCCAGGTAGGTAGATCTAGTATTAAATAAATAAATACGAATATTTTTTAGGCTGGAGAAAATAATTGATGGACTGAGGAAAAGTAAAAATAATCTATCGGCATTTAGGAAAGTATTAATATTAATTCATTGACTCTCTTTGTGTATCTTATAATTGACAAAATATATCTCCTATTCAATGAAAATTATAACTATAAAAACCTCGGCTTCGACAACGGTATCGCAATATTTGAAACAGATTTTTTTCTTACTTTAAAGAATGCACGCGAAAGTAGAATAAGCGAAGGAAAATTAAGGATTATTTGAACTAATTTTAATTTGTTTAAGAATCGAACTACTATTCATTCCATTAATAGCAGAGTCATTCGCCTTTTTCTCTCATTTGCAATAACCTTGTTTTATTTTTCTGTCTGATTGATTAGCAAATATTTTCAATATTTTCTTCGTTCATGCGCTTCACTTGATTAGCAATTTTTGTATATCAGCAGTATTGCGATGTCAGTCTCAATCCGAATGTAATTTATTGATTGTTGACTTTCTGTTTTAGAAATAATAACTGGCAGATTGTGTAGAAAATCGGATCAAGTGACAGCAAGTTTCCACTGTGCGATATACATATGTAACGATTTAGATGGTTTTATTTTTTCATCCGATCTTCAGTCCTTATTTATTTGCGACCACATGAGGGACAAAACAACACACATAGTCGGTTTTTAATGTGAGAAAATCTAGCTTCTAATGAAGGGTCAGTCTGGATTCGGGCAAAAATAAAAATTGCATCAGTTAAAACCAAGGATAGAAAAGATTACGTCTTGTATCAAAACAGATACTACACCTTGTTCATAGCTAAATATTTTGTTTCGCTTTATTATTTTGTCTCTGTCAATACATTCAAGTTTTCTTGTTTTAATATTAAATTTATAAATAACTAAAATAATACCCATCCCATAACGGGTAAAATTAATTCCTCGAATAGAACAGTACTGTGCCACTTTTATGTCCCCTTACAAAGAATAAAATATAATGATATTAAACCTTATGTTTAGCATCCTTATTCCATTTTTATTAAAAATTCATTACATGATTTTGATTCTTATTAGGAAATATGATGCTTGTCACTTTTGACACCGTTCTATTTTTAAATAGTTTTTTTTTTTTTCAGGTTAAATTCAAGCTCCACGATATCTTGTTTTATTATTATTATTATTATTATTATTATTATTATTATTATTATTATTATTATTATTATTATTATTATTATGTTAGGTGGAAGCATAGAATAGTTACAAAACACCTGCCCCTCTCCATGTTAAGAATGGTTTTCAAAATAATAACGTTATTATTTCAGCACGGTGGCAAAAGTGTACCAGTACCGAAAATATTAATGTTGAGCTTAAGGGGTTTAAGGAATAAATGAAATTCATGGAATTTGTGTTAGTGACTATGAATCAAATTTAATGCAAATCTGAAATATTGCAGATTGCGAATATATTATGAAAGCTAAAACTCTTTAAAATACTCCGAAATAAATGAAATTTGTGAATTATTGATTAATTGATCTCTAATGTATATATCCTTAAAAATTCATAAAATTCGGAGGTATCTGAATTTTCACGAACGACTTCCACCCTAACTTTACTTTTTTGCTTAAAATTAAATTACACTAAATATAACCAACATTTGGACTCATCACGCTTAGCAGTTGTGCTCTAAAATTCATAAGTAGCGGTTTATTTCTTTAGAAGTGAATTTAATACAGATATATAAACATGTAAATGTAGTTAACTTTATATAGATTAAGATAAGAAGCAGAGCTATCAAATTAGCAAACAGGCCGATAGAGAGAGGGGTACTGATTACGTGACGTATGCGGAGATGGTGGAACTGAATACGTAATGTTAGTCTTGTATGCGAACGTGGAGAAGAGAATGAAACTTGAAATATGACCTTTAAGATTTTTTTTTTATTTACGTTATTACGTTTTTGATTTCGATAAATATTTTATTGTTAGTAAAAGAAATAATAATGCAATATGTAGACTAAAGGAAAAGGCGCATATTTTTATTAATACATATCATTCAAATACCCAATTATAATTCGGACGTTTGTTATGAGAATCCCGAGTAAAACATGCCTTTCCTACTCTCCTGGTTCCAAAAATGTCTAATAGCAATTCTATATTTTATGAAAACTTTTTTGTCGGTCGATCGAATTGCTACGCTTATATTTGTTTCAGCAATTCTTGCAATTAAAAGCTTTAGGAAAAATTGTGTGTCGATTGTAATAAATGCTCTTAATATGTGCCTAAATATTTTCTCTTAATTAAAAAAGAAAAATCAGAACGGTCTATGTATGGAGGGGAATATTCAAAGAGCGACCGGATCTGAAAAGCGTACGAACTTTTAAAATCAATACAATGAAAAATTGACTAAATATATAAAGGAACGATTAAAACAAGGACGTATAATATTGTTACTTTTTATTATTTTATTTTTAACTGATCAAATAGTGCACGGTTAATTTCATGTGAACATATGCCTTTTTCCGACAGGAAAAACTTATTCATTTCTCAAAAAAAAAAAATTAAAAAAAGGGACATTTTAGATTGAGACAATAGTAAAGGTTGCAGCAGTCTAGAAGTTCTCCTTCCTGGTCGATGATAGAAAGCATTTAAGTATAGTATCAGAACAGATACTACACTTTAAAATTAATTTTACTTTGAAAAGTAAAAAATAATAATAATAAATAAAGTGAAACGAAAAAACGTTTACGTTAATTCTATTTTGAAAAGTAACACAATAAAAATTCATTGAAACGAAAACGAAGAAAATATGCTAAAGTCGGTTAACATTCGAGTAAATTAACCAAATTTTATTGTTTTTTATTTCATTTTTTTTTTTTTAAATGTTGCAGATAGACGATTCTTTTTTTTTATTTTAATATGGTTGCAATTGATTTGTGCATTTTCTTTTTTTTTTTTTCTTCCGCGTAGGAAAGAGTTTGGTGACGGGTAGAAGCGGTCATAAAAAGTGCTGCCGCTCTAATGTTTTTTGTTTATTTTTTCTTCTTTTTAAATTAAACCATTTTAGCGCACTTTTTACGCCGGGACACTATAAAAAATATCCGCAAAAAAGGAAATGTTAAAAGAAATTCAATATTTTAGCTTTTAGAGTGGGGATAACTTTTCTATGTAAATATAACGTAAAATAAGCACCCACTTCTGGGGACATTTAGTGCTTATATGGAAACGTGAAACCATTTTTTTATTATTATTATTAAAAATTTGTGCTAGATGGAAGTATGTGTTAAATAGAGTCATATTTTTTTTATTCTATTTGGGGGAGGGGTTCTTTTTTCTACAATAAAATATTTTGTCTTGGGATGTTTTTTTTTCCGTCCTCCTTCAATTCTTTTTGTTGCATGTGGATGACAGAGTTTTTGGTGCGTGTCTTTTTTCTGGGAGGGGGGGGTCTTCTTTTTTGTTTTCTCTTTTTTTTTTTTTTGACAACTATGTATCCAGAAATTTGTAGTCATAAGGTAAACAGTTCCAACTTTCTAGACAAAGTTGAATCAAATTCCGATGTTTATATACAATAAAAAATTAACTAACCAACTTTGCAAACTAAAACGTTTCTTGATATCAAACTTCGTAATGGGACATAAAAATGGTGAAACGCTAGTCAATGCTAAACTTCTTTCTGATCAACAGTTTAGATTTAAGCAAGTCCGTTCTACTGTTTATATAACATCCATCTCTAAACGCATATACACTGGACAAGCTAGGTGAAGCTAGAGTGATAGCGGTTGATATACCCGAAGCCTTAGTCAAGGTCTGGCATGAATGTCTCAGTAAAATTAATCCGTACGGTATTAAAAAAATCTTTAAAAAAACGGCTCTGTTCAGTCGTGTCAGACTATGGGTACCTATTGAATAGTGCCTGCACGCGAAATTATTGTGGCAAGAGTTGCGCAATTCTAACCACTTTCCCTTGGTCGTCACTGTTTTAATTTCAGTTTCAAGTATATATAAGTTTATGACGACTGAAAACAATGCCTAGATAAGAGGAAAGCATATACAGCGCTCAGCGTTCCAAAATGGTTACCCATCTGACTCATCGTTGCTTAATTTCGGTGATTTTGCGAGAACGGGTGTGTCAACCTGATTGTACCGTATAAGTCTTACATTGTCACTGAAAGAATATTTAATATAAACAGATCCTTCTCAGCCAAAAGTAAGATCTAGATTTTCCTCAATGGCCACACATCTAAAACCATAACATTAATGCGGGTGTGCCCCTGGAATCATTTCTTGAACCTTTTATTATTCCTTATTTTTATAAATGGCATTCCTGATGTTATTATGTCTGGGATATAAAGAACACCACGCTCTCTTCTTAATATGTGTTCAAAACGAACACACATATATCAAAAGCAATAACTGAATCCTTAGAAAATAATCAGTCTCTAATGAAATAGAATCATAAGTGAATAGTAACGTTTAATGCTGTTGATACAAAGCTCATTTCCTTTAAAAAATATCAGTAACCTTTTCTAATAGCATCTTACCCGAGAGTTCATAATTCAAACTCCACACAAGTAACATGAATTGAAATAAATAACATCCATTTCCAAGTCTAGTGCATGGAAGTTGAGCTCCCTTTACCGGTCTAAAAACTTCTCTCACCTGCCAGTATTTTATGTCTGTACAATTCCACCATTCGTCCATGAATGAAGTGTTGTCACGTTTTGACTGATGAACGACAATGTTGTCCCGGCGAGTAACCATGCATCTAAATAATACTAGTACTATATATAAACATTTGATAAAACAACATAATTGTTCTCCCCTCTCCAATCTTAGAAAGGTCTTCGTTGACAACATAAAAATTATACAATATGAAAACAATATTAAAAAATTAAAAATTATTGAAGCGTCATATATTAGAACCCTTCAACCCACTATAAATGATATTGCATTTGAGAAAAGCGGTAATGTTCTAAAATGTATTGCGTAGTTCGCATTGGACGGGCTTTGTTAACGGTGTCCACGAACCTGCTGATTTTAATACTCGCATTTTTAATCGACCTATATTTTTGAACGACTTTCATCGACTCTGTATATTCTAACGCCGTTTACTATATATTTTAGTTTTCACTTTTAATTTTCATTTTCGCTCCTTCGTACTTTTACTTCAACACCTGACGATGATTCGTGGATGAATTGAAAGCGCTCGTGACAGCAACAATTGTGGAACTTTTATTAATATTTTTTACTTTAATACAAAAAAGATTATACGGAAAATCGAAAAATTAAAAAAGAATCATAAAACAAAGTGTCTCGATTGCATTTAATAATGTTTGCTTGAATATATATATATATATAATTATGACAGCCCCTTTAAGAAATTCGTTTCTTATCGTTGAGCACTTTCCGTTGAATTAAAAGTCGGTCAATTTAGCTCTTATGCGTAGATCATCGTATAACGATTTGATCACTGTCTGTCTGACGTAATGAACATTTAAATTAAAAAATGTTTAAAATTCAACGCTATTTCACACGGTTAATAGTAGCCGAATGGATACGGCCTCCGCTAATCGAGCCAGAGATGTCTCGTGTCGCGGGGTTCGAATCGTTCGACTGGTAGTAATCGTGACACCCTGCACTGAAGAATCCCGAAAGGATGAAACACTAGTGTCTGTAGGTATTTAATTATTATAGTAAAAAAAATAATTATATATATATATATATATATATATATATATATATACGTATTAAAACGTTTGACTCATGTCCAGGTAATCTATATCTAAAATTTCAAGTGTTTAGACTCAAAATTGGCGGAAGAGTTTGGTAAAGTCTGTAAAGGTTAACTCTTTCAACTTTGACTTCTTGACAGCCACATTTTCGCACCAACACTGACCAAAAAGCTTGCTGCATATTTGAATACCCTCTATGTAAAATTTCAAACGTTTAGATCCAAAATTGTCTGAATATTTTGCTAGAAACTACAAAGGTAAAACATTTTTGAACTTTGACCCTTTGGCAGCCAAATTTTGGGCCAGAAACTGATTAAAACGCTTGCTCTCTGTCTGAATACGCTTTATGTAAAATTTCAAATGTTTAAAGCAAAAATTAGCAGAGTAATTTGGTAGAGACCGCAGAGGTTAATTTTTTTTTAACTTTGACCTTAATTTTGACCCCCTTAACATTTATTGTTTTGGGCTTAAATCTAATTAAAAAGTTTAATCCATGTCCAAGTAACCTATATCTAAAATTTCAAGTGTTAGACCTAAAATTGACGGATAAGTTTGGTAGAGTTTTCAAAGGTCAAATCGTTGAACTTATACACCTTGATAACCAAATTTCTGGCCGAGAACCGATTAAAAAGATTTTCCCAAATTTCAATACTCCTTATGTAAAATCTCGAATTTATACACTGAAAATTGAGAGAGTGGTTTAATAGGGAAATGTACACTCGCACACTTTCACAGATATATAAATATCGTTACTAAACGATCTCAATACCACAAGTATATTTATATAACATTCATATTATTTTAGTGGTTGTATGGTACGTCTTACACGTGTTTCATTACCAAGCAACTCATCAGAGATCCATATATGTTCGTGTGTGTGTACGCGTAAGTATGTGTATGTATAGAATATATATATACTAGCATTTCAGCCCGTGTGTTCAGCAAAAAAAAAAGTGTAGTAGGAAGGTAGGCTCGAACTCGTACTGCGAAGGTGAAAAATAACGTGAAAAAAAACGTGACGTTTTTGCTGTTACGACCACCTCTTACTGGATGTGACGTAGGTTTTAATTACGGCGAAACAATTGAAAAGAGGGGATTACTTTCGAAAATATCGACGAAAAAATCAACCCCTCCCTGTAGAAAAGTGCCTAGTTGAGGGTGAAGAAATTAATGTTTTTAGCCAATTTTTCGGTATTTGTCGTTTGAAGGGTTGAGCTTTAAAACGATACTGATCTTGTGAAAATCCGTCGCCTCTGTCGAAAGTTTTAGGCAGCCATGCAAACACACATGCATACATTCATATATTGGTAGCTCAAATTTTCGACTTAAACCGATTAAAAAGCTTGCCCTATCTCTGAATATCCTTTATGTAAAATTTCAAATGTTTAGATCAGAAAGTGTCTGAGTAATTTGGTAGAGACCGCAGAGGTAAATTTTTTTAAAATTTGACTTCTATTATGACTCCTTAACATTTATTGTTTTGCGCTCACGTCAAGTTATTAAGTTAGATCCACGTCCAAGGAACCCATATCTAAAATTTCAAGTGTCTACACCCCAAATTGGCGGAGGAGTGTGGTAGAGTTCTTAAAGGTAAAATCGTTGAACAGCCAAATTTCTGGCCGAATACGGATTACAAAGATTTTTCCCAAATCTCCATACCCTGACTGTCCTTAATTTAAACCTTCGCCTCTTCCGGTTTGGCGATAGACGATACCGCAAACACGTCACTTTTTTCAACGTTATTTTCCTCATATTTTCTTCATATGTCTATCTATCTATCTCTCTCTCTCTCTCTCTCTCTCTATATATATATATATATATATATATATATATATATATATATATATATATATATATATATATATATATATATATATATATATATATAACTCGATGGTTGTTTTGTCTTCGATCCCAGGGGCTTGGGATGAGTGCTAGTCTAGCCACACTGAAGAGCTATGATACAGCGAAACAATCTGTATGTGGATGATTATATATTAAACAGACATATATATATATATAAATATATATATATATATATATATATATATATATAATATTAAGTAATGTGATTGATAATTTAAAATTTAAAAATCAAATTATAATTAAATTAAAAATTAAAAATCCGTTTCATAAGAAGGAACAACAACAAAATCAATTATCTGTACGATCGTTTCGGAAAACAATGCTTTTTATTGTGGTATACATCAAGTTATGTACAATAATTATATATAGATTTTTGATAAGCAAGGTCTCCTCATCAGCAAATTTTGAAGGGTTTTTATTGAATTTAATATATGTATATAGCCAGTAGAGTTTAGTTTCCTAGAAGTACATCAAATGAAACAACATGTGTCTACCAAAGAGTGCTCAATGAGTGAACAGAGCAGGTATATTAAATTTATTTATACAAACATTAATGGCTACATATGTGCATACATGTTTCTGTAATCACCCGCGTTGGGGGACTACGTCTTCAGGCCAAGAATTACCGTCGAAAACTGATATTTCAATCAAAAACATTTTCCTATTTCGTTTGTAAAGTTAGAACGTAACCTGGGTGGGAGCCATAAAGCGGTGAGAGGACAAGTGAGGTCTTTGAAGATAATAAACATCTTCTTTTTCATTTCCATTTCTCTTTATCCATCCTATCTTTTGGTTTTTATGGGATAAGGTACTTGAGAATTTAGTATTTTTGTCTTGCAGTCTGTAAATTAAAAACATTTCCTATGGTCACTGAGTACTGACCGGTGTCTTTCAATCTACACCCATCCACACACATACACGCACACACACACAACACACACACACACACGTTAATACAGATATTCAGAAGCGAATATATGCTGTTCGTTTTATTTTACTCACACACACGCACTGAAACTAGGCAATAACTATAACTACGCAAGAATAAAATTAAAATTAAAATAAGGTAAATAAAACAAATAAATAAAAAATAAATAAAAAATAAAAATAAAAAATAAAAAAATAAAAGCAAATAAACAAACAAAATAAGAATAAACATAAAACCTCGAAAGTTATCTAAACTCCACATGTACATATATATTAATATACTTATAAACGCCTACACCTTGCTACACCCGCGCATATATACACACACACATATAGACATACATAGACATATAATGGTCATATACAGTTATGACATGTTTACATCCATACCAACATACGTAGTAATATCCATACGTGGAATCTCAAATCCAGACATCCATGTACACACTTGGGTACCATACATCATGGCTGTTATTATATCAAAACTAATATTAATCCTACTAATAATCCAATAATAATAATTCTTGTAATATTGATAATACTAATGACACAACCAATATCAATGATAATAATAATAATAATAATAATAATAATAATAATAATAATAATAATAATAATAATAATAATAATACTGTATAATTGGGAACTCCAAAACCCGTGGAGCCCAACTGGATACACGTCCTCATAAATCAACCCATATATATCAACGCGGGTGATTACAGAAACATGTATGCACATATGTAGCCATTAATGTTCGTATAAATAAATTTAATATATATATATATATATATATATATATATATATATATATATATATATATATATATATATATATATAGTGATAAGCAAATAAAAGGTTTTACATTATTGCTAGTTTGTAGCGTTCTTAGAATTATGATAAACAATGGTCTGGCGTAAGAACGTTTCAGAGACAACTTAAGATTAGTTTTATTGTCTTCTATATTTTTATACTAGCCTGAGTACCCGGTGTTGCCCGGGTGTTAAGAGTTGTGTGTTGAACAACAACAAAAAAAAGTGGAAGTAGGCAGGCAGGCTCGAACCCGTACCACGAATGATGCATAGATCATCCTATAACGATTAGACCACTGTCTGACTGACGTAAATGAACATTTAAAATTAAAATGTTTAAATTCAACCTTATTTCACGGGGTTAATGGTAGCCGATACGGTCTTCGCTAATCGAGCCAGAGATGTCTTGTGTTGCTAGGTTCGAATCGTTCGACTGGTGTTAATCGTGACACTCTGCACTGAAGATTCCCGAAAGGATGAAACACCAGTGTCTGTAGGTAGTTAATTATTATAGTAAAAAAATGATTTTATATATATATATATATATATATATATATATATATATATATATATATATATAGAGAGAGAGAGAGAGAGAGAGAGAGAGAGAGAAACACACACTTCACTTATTTAAATGCAGTTAAATTACTTTATTTGTGAATATCATGTGACTCCTACCAAGATCTATTCTAAACTTTTTCCAATTTTCATTACGGACTCTACTAATGTATAAGCATCATCACCTAAAGAGGTCTAATCACTAGTAACTGGCTGACTGAAACATTCTGCTGAACGATTGGCGTCATATAAATGCTTATGTACAACAAATAAAAGTATATTTTGCCCTACTTCGGTATTGAACACTCTTGTATGAACCCTGTTACATTCATTGGTTGTTTCACCTCTGAAAAATATTAACAAGGACTAATTATATATATCTTCTCTACGATTATATAAATGCAACTTTGTCTGTGTGTTTGAGTGCGTTCCTTATAGATCCCGAAACGGATGACCAGATTTTCTTTAAATTTATAGAACTTTAGTGCATGAGTCTGGGAATGATCTTACTTAAGTTTTGTCTCATAATACCCCAATAATTACCGATAATCGAAACCGTTATTTTAATTTATCTATCATCGGTAAAGCCATTATTTACATGTCGTCGCTTAGCAACGATGTTAGAATAACGGGTCGTGAAAATTCTACTGTGGGTAAGTTGATAGCGTGTTTTTTTTGTTTGTTTGTTTGTTTTGTTTTTTTTTTGGGGGGGGGTAAGTTTTTTGCATGACGTGGCCTTAGGTCCAAACTCCGCATGTAAATTTCTCAATTTTTTTTTTCATTAACTGCAAAAAAGTTTAGAGGACTTGAAAATTTACGGGGTTTTTATTTTTCGTTTGTTTTTTGTTTGTTTGTTTGTTTGTTTGTTTGTTTGGTTGGTTTTTGTTTGTTTTTTGCATGACGTGGTCTGTAGGTTTAAAGCTCGCACGTAAATTTCTTAATATTTTTTTTTTCGTTAACTGGAAAGAAGTTTATATAAAATGATTTTATAAAATAAACAGTAGGCTCTCTAGAGTGCAATGTGGAATAACATATTTTGGACTAAGTTACTGCATGGAGGCATGTGAAACTTCCTCCCGGGCATTTTTACAGATTTTGATGAGAATAAAAATATAGGAGTGTGAAATATTCGTTGATCATCATTTAATCCCGGGCAACGTCGAGTCTCCCTGCTAATATATATATATATATATATATATATATATATATATATATATATATATGAAATTCTCCGGATATTAACATTACATTCATTAATATATTTGTATAATATATGTTGAACATAACTAATATAGTGGTATAAAATATGTTGAAAATATCTCATACATTGGTTTTAAGCATAATTAATGTATTGGTACTAGCAAGGAGATCTGACGTCGTCTGGGATTGAATAAGGATCAACAAATATTCCACCCTCACATACTTTTATTGTTATCGAAATCGGTGAAATCGCCAACCGATTGATTATCTGCTCTAGTTAGGAATTTGCCGGCAGTGTACCAGGAGGAAACTTCACATGCCTCCCAACAGTGACTTAGTCTACATTACAGTCTACATTGCACTGTAGAAAATCTACTGTTGACATTATAAAATTATCTGTAAATACTTTAAAATGCAAAAGTCAAGTATCATGGTTCAATTGTTTCAAACAAACATTATTTCGAACGCCCACCTGTCTTATCAAAGAACCAACAGTTGATTTCATAAAATAAATTTTACATAATCACTTGAATTGAAGTTAAACGTACAAAAGTCAAGTATCATGGTTCAATTGTGCTCTATAAAGAAACATAAAAGAATCTACAGTTGGTTTTATAGGCTGGGCATTTCTGCTTGTACGGTGATACAACTTCTCATGTGCATTTGTGATGTTAGGTTGTATAAAAGAAGAGACGTAGCGAGCCTGTCATTGTTCTATCGTTATTTCCATGGCAGGTGCTCGTCTGAGCTCAATTCTCTGGTCCCCCCTCGCCAATCTTTTTCAAAAAACACCCGACTAGCTGAAACCACCGTCAATAATTTTCCCCACTCCCTATCTGTGCCTAAATCAAAACGTAGATACCATGAACAAAGCTTCTTTCTTAGAACTGCACGCCTGTGGAACTATGTTCCGCTTGCCTGTTTCCCTCCCGACTTCAACCTGGATGTCTTCAAGTCCAACACAAACAAATTCCTGATGAACCGCCCCCCCTAAGTAATGACACCTCACAATTTCTCCAATACTATTGCTACACTATCCCTTTGATTACTGTACACACAATAACCCTTATCCCTGAGTGGCCATTGGGCCTTGATAAGTGATGAACTCCATGTAAAAAAAAAATGTTAACTTTGGTCAAAATCGGACTTCCTTCTTTAATCAGATTTTTCGATTATCGATTTTCGATACTTATCAAATGCATTCTGATACAAAACTTACGTAAAAACACTTCCAGTCACATTAAATATATTTGTGTGAAATTTCAAGTTATTGTCCGAATCCATAGGGAACGAACTCACACACGCATACACGTACACAAAGTTCCTTTTATATAATAGTACAGATAAAATATATTGACTATAACTAATACAATTTGAGAAGAGCATGGTCTCATTCTGCCTATTTATAGTGTCATGGTCGATAACTTAGAACATAAATTAAAATTTATTTTTCAACAGATTTGAGATGGAATGCTTACAGAGTGGAGCAAGATATTCCAGTGAATATAACGATACGGCCGAGAATGGCTATAAGCATTCAGCTTTGATAAAAAACAATTTCATACAGGGTGTCCAAAAAGTCACTGAAGAGTTTTGAACTTAAATAGATTCTCTATGTTTGATGATATCTTTCTTTAATTTTAACACAATCTGACTAAGATATTTGGATTCTTTTAATACAAAATTCAAATAATCTTTATTTATGAAAAATAATGTCTTTTAAATGTTGCACATTTTCAGCTTTATTATTCATGACAAATTGCAGAATCTCTGGGTTGCGATTTAACTCCATTATTTCGTATCACGAGCTGGAGACCTTGAAACGTCAAAGCCCAAACCCTACAAGAATTGAAGGAAAACATCAAGAACGAAATAAGGGAGTTAAATCGTAACCCAGAGATTCTGCAATCTGCCATGAATAATGTTTTGGAAAGAGCACAAATATGCGAAGCTGAAAATGTGCAACATTATTTTGACAATAAACATTGTTTGAATTTTGCATTAAAAATATTTGCAATATCTTAGTCAGATTGTATTAAAATTACAGAAAGATATCATCAAACATAAAGAATCTATTTAAGTTCAAAACCCTTCACTGACTTTTGGACACCCTGTACAATAAAATAAAAGTATAATGAAAGAAAGTAAAGAAAATATATACTTTTGCATGATATGTAAACGACATCATGTAAAAAATGTATTTTACAATATGTATTCATGACTCAAACATTAACTGGCGACGCTATTATTCCCGTGAATTATACCACATATTTAACGATCCGTGAGATGCCTAAGGTTGTTTTAAGCGTCTTTTACAATTCATAAAAGTTCCTATCGTAATGCATCCACGTTGATCGAAGCCACCATTCGAATTCTTTTATTTATTCACCATTTACGACGCCGTAAAATTCAGGGTGTATCTACAAGGTTCAGTCTATTAAGCTTTTCATCATTTGTGTTTATTTCCTCCTTCCCGCAAGGCTTTTTTCTGATCAAAGTAACAACCGTCAAATCCATTTTCTGGTGCTACCAGATCAGGCTGTATGAAGATATTGGCTTCCTGCGACAAAATGCGTCTAACATTGATGCTTTTTTGTTTTCTACTTCCGTTTGCAAAACTTAATTATGTTCTGAAAAAACAAAAACAACAACCAACCTTTTCCCCACTTCTTTTCCTTCTTCCCATTCTCTCTTTCTCTTTCTATCTACCCCACTTCCTGACTGGTTTCCTAAATTAAAATGTACCAAATATTAATACTTTTCCCTCTTCCATTGCAAAACTGATACATGTTCTGCAGGGCAGGGAATAAAAACGATAAAATATATAATAAAACAACCAAGCCAAACACTACAAACTAGCGATTGAAGATACAGAGAGCTTAAAAAAATTAAAAAAATAAAAAAAATAAAAAAAAACATCTACAAAATGACTGGATGCAACATAAATACTATTTCCAAAATAACTGGATTCAGCATTAAATAACCCGAAAAGGGTTGATATGCAGTAAAACAACCAAACCAAACTCTAAAAATAAATATTTAAAGATATAAAGAACTTGAAGCATAAAAACTGTTTGCAAAATAACTTTATTCGGCATTAAAAAAACGAAAAGGGTTGATATGCCGCAAAACAAAACAACCAAACCAAACCAATCAAATTCATGTTTTGTACAAAAAAAAAACTCAATTCGTATTTTATCACTTTCTGATTGCTTCATTCGTAGCATCGGTTTTTTAAATTAGATACTCTATAAAAGGACCACATGAAGGTTGCCAACATCATTAGTGAATGTGGTGTTATGGATCTAACAGGGCTACTGCACACCTAGTCATTATTTCGTGACGGTATCTACTTCTCCAGCACCATTTCGTTTTTGTTGTGTTCGTTCTATTTCATTTAGTTTTACTGACTTCCATAAATAATAAGTATATTCCGCGACATGTCATTCTCTTGTGATGGACATCAAAAACGGGAAGAATGAGATACATTCCAGTTTCACTTAAAATGGAATTGCCAAAGTATGGTGGCATACTAAAGTATTACATTAGTAAACAGAATACAAATTTTTAGAATATTCTTCGATAAGACGGAATCTTTTATTAGTTCGAATTATCTTTGAGTTTAATGAAATTGTTTGACATTTTTATTTGAATATTTTTCTAGCACAGCTTTTTTGTAACTATATAATCTGCCAAATATCCATCTGAAAGCTATATATTAATAAGTAGATGACTATGACAGAGTACCAAGACCCTGCGACGCAGTTACGATGATTAATCTACTAGTATATATATATTTGGGAAACCGCGTCTGGAGAAAAAAGAGGGATGAAATTTTTGTTCACGCGGAAATAGTTATTTTTATTCTGGAAGACATGGTTTGTAGTTAAAATTGTTGGGTATTTCAAGTGTTGGGAGTCAGGGAGAGGGACAGAGGTCAGCTCAACTGCTGGACCTATCATAATTTGGAAGATGTCAGATTGAGATGAGTTCGTGCAAAAGTATTCGAGGCCAAGATTCGCGGTGAGAACGCATTCTTCAAGTTGCAACCGGCAACGCCAAGAAAGGGGCAATTGATTGACAAGGAGAAAATTCAACCCGAGAGGCGGCAGTTAGATCGCATACTGGCTGGAGCAAGTAGAATTCGGTCGGACGACGCTGCATGACCTTGCTTTTTTTATATATAAGGTGCAATGGAGCACACATCATTCAGCTGAAGTTGTTGTGTAAGAAGAGTTGAAGAGAGTTGAGTAGTTAAAAGTGGAAGAACTACCGTTTTCTTTTGGGTAAATTGCTTTCTAACCGGGAGAACAGCTTTAACGTCGGTCGTCCATTAACCAAGCAAGTTAACGAGTCAAAGTTGGAACACCAGTTTCCATCCAGAACCCGAAGCATTATGTCCCTAACTCCCGAAAGATTTTAAGTCCCTTATTAATGTAATTTCAAAGGAATATGTGTGTGTTTACTGCACGTTTTAGCCCGTTAAAATAGAAAAGTTATAGCCCGTTTACTTGGGATGAGTGCTTTATGCCAAATTGACACTTAAATATAGTTAAAATTATGCTGATTTTTTAATTAAATACTAATCCCTATTAATCCTGAACTGTGGATAGAACGGATACCATTAGTTCGCTGTACCTAATCATAATAAAGGTTTATACAAAATTTCAGCCAAATTAGCTCAATGGATTCTGAGAAAACAAATAGAGTAAATGTGGTATTGTGGTAAGTAATCACTATTAACCTCTATTAATCCCTTACTATGCATTGAACGGATACCATAATAATTAGTCCGCAACTCATTATAAAACAAGTCCGTATAAATTTTCAGCCAGATTGGCCCGGTAGTTTTCGAGAGAAAGTGGAACGGACAGACATACGAATAGCCAAATATATATATATATATATATATATATATATATATATATATATATATATATATATATACTAGCAGGCCCCATTGCCCCATCGTAAAAAACGCCTAAATATATTTTAATTTATGCAAATTTATTATTTATAATTATAGATTCTCTATTAATCATTATACTGGCTCAATTTATGATAGTGGCCGCCCGGCGTGGCCCGATCATAAAATATGCTTGAATATATTTTAATCTATGCAGATTTCGTATTCATTATTAGAAAACTAATATTCAATTGATTATTATAGTGTACCCAATATATAATAGCGATTTCAAAAAGTTTTTAAAAAATATGACTTGGGTGCTATCAGCTAGAATCGAAACCACAACATGTAGCTCTTCGGCATTATCCGTTGTCATTTGAGCTAAGCATATATGTATATCTATACCTTAGAAATTAAGGTCGTTAAGCAGATAAATGTGTATTTGTGCATGCGTAGAAGTAATACGTTTAATCGACTTACGCATGCCAAGTTCCATTTTTTTTCAATTTTAATACCTTAGCATTAATTTACCGGCTTAAAACTAAATCGAATTTGTTCCACAGGTTAAAGTTAAGTTTCAAGTCTGTAGACTGAAAATTGACTGAGTATATATATATATATATATATATATATATGTGTGTGTGTGTGTGTGTGTGTGTGTGTGTGTGTGTGTAATTCTTAGTTCGTTCAACATCAATAAAACCATATTTCTACATTACCAATTTAATTGAAATTTTCAAAAAATCTATCTGTAAAGTCAATGAATGTTTGCATGTTATTAAAATAATTTAACATTGCGAATTATAAAAATATTAATTAAAATATAAATATTTTTCGTAAGTCGTTTCTGCGAAACTGCCCGGTTTTATTTCCGGTAACTTCCGTTTCAACTACTCTCGAATTACAAGATAAGTAAAAAAAAAAAAAAAGAAGGTACTCATGCAGAGAGTGATCCGTGCTGAAATAATAACGTTACTATTTAAAAAGCCATTCTTAACATGAAGAAGGGAAGGTGTGTTGTACCTATTCTGTACTTTAACCTTACAATTGAATTAAAAAAACATATCATAAAACTTTAATTAAACGTGGAAATACGATTTAAAAAATAGCGCGAATCACATACTGCATTAGCACAAAACAATCCCATATATTTTAAATTTAAATTCATTTATGTATCTTAACAATTTTTTTAATTTTAAATATCTTAAGGCTTTTCACTCATGAAACATTACGTTTTAATTTTTTAGTTTCTTTCACGGCATTGTTTACATAAAAAAGTTTGTTTTAACTTTTTCTAAACTGTTTCATTTTTACGACATGCCTCAGCGTATTACTCTAATCTCCCCATGTTAAAACGGCTTTCAAATTAAACACGCCCTTCCACAAACCTCGAAAGCCGTTCTTAACATGGGGAGGTTGGGGGTGTTCATTCCGAAAGCCGTTTTAACATGGGGAGGTTAGGGTGTTTATAATATGCTGGGGCGAGTCGTAAAATTAACGAAGTTGCTATTTATTATTTATTGCAAAAATTGCTTGAAATTTATTTATTTGACAAAAAAATCTTGACAATTCAAAAAAAACGTTTAAAATTATTTATTTGTTCGAAAAAAAAACTATTTTATAGTTATATAACTATTTATTGCTTTCATTTCAAAATTGTTTTCTTAAAATTTTATTTTTTTACGCAAACTTTTCAATCAATGTTTTTACAATTATATTTCGATTCCCAGTAAAAAATAATAATAAAAATAAAAAACACCCCACTTCTCCGTTAAAAAAAACAATCATTTAAATTAATTTATTGTTGGCCTTTCAAAGTTGCTTTAATTCAAAAAAAAATGTATAAAATTATGTATTTGTTCGAAAAAAAAAATACACACACACAAACGAAAAAATAAACAAAAAAAACTAATAAATGCTTTGGTTTTCAAATGGCGCTCGCCCAGTTTAAACTATGTGAATATATTTCAATTTTCTGTTTTTAATTTAAAAAAATGTTCCATGAAAAACTTTCCCGTCTCATTAATTAAATCGAAACATTTCCAATTAAACAATTATGGATATATGTTCTTTTCACTTTTTTTTTACTTTTTTTTTCATAGTTCTTTCCGGAAGTTTAATTTCTTTTTGTTTTTTTCCGAACAAATAAATAATTTTAAACATTCTTTTGACAATTGTCAAGATTCATTTTCTCCAGTAATGTCGGTTTACCAAGTTTCTGGAAGTAATAAATGATAATTTTAGTTTAATTTAACGTTTCCGGAAATATTAAATGTTAATTTTGGTAAATTTATTCTTTCCCTTTACGGAAGCAATCGTTCGGCCATATAATGATGTATCCCCTATATTTGGATAGCAAGTGCGTGAAAAAAAATGGCGTCTCCAATTTCGGCAATAAAGGGTAGAAGCACCATTTTATTCATTGTTGATTTATTCAAACAGTCCTTTGGAAAATAAATATTTAAAATAATGTGGGGTTCTCCTTGGGTGTTGAGTTACATGGCGACCAGCAGAATTATTTAATGGTCGCTCCCTTAGCCCCCCTTAATCAAGGCTAACGCATGCGCACGTAACATTTATATCATTTATTTACTTACGTTGCCTTTCGCACTTTCACAAATATTATTTATTTACGTTGGCTTAATAAAAAAGTAACTAAACCTGAATTTGTCACTTTTACAAACATTTATTTATTTACTCTTTTCATGAATATTGGAAAAAAAGTTTTACTCTTTATTAATATTAAAAGAAAAAAGTTACTAAACATTTATTAATAATTTCTCACTTTTACAAACATTTGTAATTCATGTATTTACTTACGTAGGCTTAACTCTTTTCATGAATATTAAAAAAAAATAACTAAACCATGTATTGATAATTTCTCACTTTTACAGACATTTTTAATTTACATGAGTGGATAATTTTTGGGTAAATATTTACATTTAGGTCCACCTTCACAATTTTCTTTTTTAAATGACGACTTTTATTAATAAATAAATCTACTTCTCTGCAACTTTTATTGATAAATAAATCTAATTTTCTGCAACGGGCACTGAACCCCTCCCTTTTTTTAATTAGTATTTTCGGGTGGATATGCTGACAACAAATATCAGTTAAATTTTGCAAATATTTCCACCACCACCCCCCTCCAAAAATGGTTTTATTCCGGAAGCTGTTCTTAAGATGAGGAGGTTGGGTGTGATTATAAGGTGGACATAATCTAAAAAAAAAAAATACCAAGTTTTTTAAATGATTCAAATAATTTCTCACTTTTACAAATATTTTTACATGCGCACATAAGCAACTATTTTTTATTAACTTTTTTTTACTTTTTTATTTAAAAATTAGTAAATTTCAATGAATAGAATAATAAATCATTTATCATTAATATGTGTTTTTGGTTTTGTGTTGAATGAAACTTTTTTTTTCATTACAACAATAATGAACCAATTTAAATCTTCCGGCATGCGTGTAAGGGTTACGAAATTATCAATAAATCGTTTAGTTACTAAGCCAACGTCAGTAAATAAAAATGTTACGTGCGTATGCATTAGCCTTGACTCGGGGGGGGGTTAAGGGAGCAACCATTAAATAATTCTGCTGGTCGCCATGGAACTCAACGCCAAAGGAGTACCTAAAGTGGCACTTATGCACTTATGTTATCGTGCTATTTTTTAAAATAGTATTTTCACTAAATTCAAATTTTACAATATCTTTTTCTTTTATTAATTTGTTAGGTGAAAGTATAGATAACCCGGTCGGTTTCTAATGTGTGGAAAATTTAGCTCCCGAAAAAAAAAAGAGTACTTTGGATAGTAATAAAAAATTAAAATTGCCTCAGTCTCGAAAGATTTCTTCTCTACTGAACGAGGAAAAAACGGTGAAGTGTTTTTCTCCCCTCTCTCTCTCTCTCTCTCTCTTCCTCTCTTAATCTCTCTCTATCCATCTCACCCTTTCCCTCTCTCAATCTATCTTTCTCTCTATATCACCCTCTCCATCTCTCTTTGAGCCCCTTTCTCAAACTCCTTCTATCTCTCTCTCCTTTCCTCTGTCTCGCCCTCTCTGTTTCTAACTTTCCCCCTCTCTCCGTCTATCTATCAATTTAGTATGCAATCCCTTTATCTTTCTCTATCTCCTTCTCTTTCTATTTTCCTCTCACTTTCTCTTTTCTATCTATATATCTTCCTCTCTATCTGTCCATCTCTAATCCCTCATCCTATTTTAGTCTCCTAAATTAATTACAGTGAATAAGGCATTGTCAAAACATGGATAAATCCTATTTTAGTCACCTAAATTACTGACTGTGAGAATAGAAGTTATTTGGAAATTACTGCTACCTTGAACAGCACCAAACCAGAAAATCTCTACATCAGCTAAGAAAATGGAACAACAAAAACTGTGTACCTTTACGAAATGGAAAATTATAACCTATAAGAAACATGCTTTTTCTTATTTTGGAACTTTTTCCATTGCGCCAATCTGAACCACAGCAACACGTGGCAGGGTACAGCTAGTATTTATATATATATATATATATATATATATATATATATATATATATATATATATATATATATATATATATATATATTAAAGAATATTTGTGTTGTCAATGCCCTGATTTACTTGTTTCGTGTGCTGTTTCTTTCACATGTACTTCTCTTCCCCTCAGCTGATAAACCGAGCCGTAACGATTGTATCTCTTGTTCAATAATCACAACGTGAGGGAGTTCAGTTCAGTCGATAACGACGTTTCGAAAACACTCGTCTTCTTCAGAGGAATAGAACATCATCGTTGGTGTCCCGTAAAGACGACCAAAAGTCAGCGACTCTACATCAACTAACGCTGGGACATGAGTGGAAGTGCGTGAACATGCGGGTGACATTATTTGGTTGCTGCGAAAGATGAGTGGGTAACACGCCTAGTGGCATGCTTGTGCATAAGATTTAGTTGTAGATTCATTTCTTAAGAGATGTTTGTTGTTGGTCTTCCCAAATGATAGCTCATGTAATAGTGGCCAGACTTAACGTTGTTTAACGTCGCTGATACTTGCGAAAATCCGTGTGTCGACGTAATTATGATGTATATGCACATAGATGCAAGAATAGATCTAAAGAATTTTTAATTCGTGTCGTATTTTTGGTTTTTGTTACATCTGCGCCCAGAGAGAAGTCAAAAGCAATATCGTCGTTCATAGGTTTTTTTCGAGAACCAAGAAAAAAGTAGAAACATGAAAAGCGAATAAGGGACATTGATAAGTCTTCAAGTAATCATTTAAAAACGACACTATTTAAAAACGCTAATAAAATTCACAAACTCTCAAGTTTTATTGTGGCTATTATAACAGTGTCATTTAGTACACTCATGACCAGAATAAATTACGATGTTTTGTCAATATAGCGTGGTCCACGCACTATTGATGCGATATGCACATAATCACGTTGACACACTGGCTCACGTTAGATCACTCAAGCTAAGTGACGTGGAACCTGCTCAGTACCAAAAAGGGTGACTATTTGGGAATACTAGGTGCTGTATGCGCTCTCTGTTTATCTCGGCATTGTTTCTAATCGTCCTGGATTTCTCCTTGCTATTGCAATCCGGAAATGCCAACTCAGGAGAGTTGTTGTGAGATATTTCGTAACCCTTGCTTCATAATTATACGCATAGATATCGTACAGGGAGTAGTCATTGTATATTGAGGCTATGATGATTTTGATATAGCCTACAAAGCCTGTGTTAAAACGTTGTAGAGATGCATAACAATCTTACTTACGGACACGGTATATGCCAGTATATAACCGTCCTCGATAATCAGACCGACGGTGACTGGGCTATTGCACTTACATTTTATCTGTCGTGCTATGGTATTAGATCTGGGCACCCTTAGGTGGTCCAGCTTCAAGTCCTTACTTCCTTCTTTAGGAAGGAGTTAATTAATTGCTGACTGAGTCGCCCTCACCAAGGAATGCCGACGAGGTAACTAAACAATTTTAAGAAGCCAGTTGTGCCACGGTGTCCCAAGTTGGAAGATGTAAATGCCGAAGCGCGAGATGCTCGCCTATTTTCCGTAGTTTGAAGAGAAACAAACAATCGCTGGACCCTTAAATAAATGCAAATTATAAGATAAAGCAAATAAAACGATTGTTTCAAATGCGTTAATTTTAGCTTTAGCATCGTTTTATTGAAAACTGCATTGAAATCGCATTTGACAAGATCAAAGTGAAGCTAACAACATGCCTTTTCATGTGGTGTTCGTTTTTAGTGATGTATTTCTGAAGTTGTTCTTGGAAATCAGCATACACATTTTCTAGTTTTTTTCCGTCTATTTGGGATTTCACATGATTAGCGTTCTTTTTGTACTAAATAGATCACCACTTACCAAGGCTAAAAACAACTCGAGAATAAGAGCTAATGAGGCTAGCAATTGAATTATGAATAATACTAGGAGAGGGTTAATAACGATGACTGGAAGGACGGATCGACAAGTATTTGATGAGATTTAACTTAAAGACGATGATATCATCGTTTTCAGGAAAGCGGCCCTGCGGTAATGTGTTCTACAGATATAAAGTTCTTGGAAATAAACTCTATTCCTAGAAATCTCGTTTGATTTTAAATACACTGGGGAATAAAAGAATGTTTTATGCAGTAGTGATAGAAAACAAGTTTTCTTCATTTTGTTTTTAGTTTCATCTACTCTTATATTTTAATGCTTTTTTTCTTTTTTAATATTATGAGATTTATTTTTGCAATTAGAACAACCATGCCAATAATTAATGCAGACGCCAAATTTACGATTTACCAAAAGTTTGCTAAAGGAACTTATTGTAATAACAGAAGCAAAATATTTTTTTATGCAATACTTAATTTTGATTGGCTACTGAAATTGAACTTCCTTGGTTTTTATAGGTTACTGAAATTGGAGTTCAGTCAATCCAGAATAATACATTCATATTGGGAGGTTTGTCGGCGATTTGGAGATAGCCAGTCAGTCAGCCTAAAACTTTCATATGAATCCTCGTCTGACGTTCCCATAGAAACGCTGCACAACTAATTACTATTAAGATACATTGGTACCTTGTGAATCTTTCTTTTCAGAATTTATTTTAAAATACTGACCTTTCTCTTTTTATTATAGACACTTTTTTACTGGATATGTTAAGTCAAGCTTACTAAATGAATATTGATTATTATTTGTGTGAATAATATTCGTTATTTATTTAATGTTGCCTTTTCCACTATAAGGGAACGCATACTAATGTATTAAGGAGAAACCCATAGTTAAGGAATTGATCCAATAGAAAGGTTTAATAGAGTAAGTCTAAATTCCAGTTTCATGACCAATAGAAGTAGTCAGACCACAGAGTTTACCTAGACAACGAAAAGAAACTATCCAGAGGCTCCAATTAATGGTTTATGTAACTTTTGTTTGGAGTAAACATCACAAACGATAAGGTAAATAAAAGAATAGGCTGTAAATTTAGATTTAAAAAGAAAAGGCCGTAAAAATACGTTCAAACAAAAAAGAATAACATGAGAAAAATATTATGCTAATGAAGAAACGGATGATTACGAAAATGGACGATGCAACGCAAAGAAACGTTAATCGATAAAATAAAAAGAAAAGCCATTCTTATTGTCTATATTGTCGCTTTAGGCTAGAGTGAGGGAGCTGGCCTTATTTTTAGAGACTCTTGAAGCCGAAGAGATGAAGAAACAAGAAAACAAACAGAAAAGGATGCTCGTAATAAGCAGAGATCGTTTTCTTTGTTTTACACATTTTCATTTGTTATCCAAAATGACTTTTTCTACTTAACAAATTTGCTATTTATTCTACAGACGTATATGTACTTTTAGCCTTCGTTCCATTTTCCCTATTTTAATAAAAAGTGTGTTTTCTAAATATTTTATTTTCCGCTCGAGTGCTTATTTACTTGCCTTCTCTGCGAGGACATAATTAGACAAAATGTCGATTTTTAATATGAATTAAAATCCAGCTCCTTACAAAGGGGCACTCTGGATTGAACCAAAAATAAAAATTACCTCAATCAAGAAGGACTTTTTTACTGGCTGAGGACAGTAAAGATGAAGTGTATTATCAGAACAGATACTACATTTTCCTCCTAGCCAAAAAGGTCGACATTGCATCACTAAATGTGCATATTGAATAGACGCAATTTATTTTAGATGCATCCACGCGTTTATATACAAAGCTATTTCCGCATGTGGGTTTGTCACCCTTATGTTTTTGTTTTTGCTTTTTTTAATAGTGTATTCGGCGATCTGCAACGCCTAAGCTTGAGATATATTATTAGTCTGTTATGCTCTGCGTAGCATTTTCTTTTATTTGTAATTCTTAAGTTTTGGATAATTTTTAAGATGCTTTGGTGCAATTAAATTTAAAATAGCAATAGAATTCCAATATTTTAACCAGAAAAGGTTGCCATTTAAATAGATAAAAGAACTAAAAATTGAAAATTCCACGCACTCACATCACCATCGACAGCCCCGACATTCTGCTTTTTACCTTATTAATTAAGCTTGAACACTGATAACATTCTAAAAGATTGAAAAAAACAGTAGTAGTAGTAGTAGTAGTAAATGTGATAAAAAAGAAAAAAATATGTGTACTCCTGGGCTAAAATAGGCGCTCATTTGATTTAGAAATCACTATTTTAATTTGAACATCTCTCAAAATGTCCATGGATTAGATATGAGAACGAAAACCACATAAAGAATGTCTCTACTAATTGTCCGACTTAAAAATGTAAATTATTTATAATAATACATTACAAAAATAATTGTGTGTTTGGTTAACATATTGTATTAAATTGCTCTATGTAAGATCCATTAGAAGCAAACTAATATATTGTACGACACAACAACTTTTCAAGTATATGTCTGTGTCTTTGCTGCAAACCCATACACTGATTTGGAAGCTTCTACTTTTAATTTAACTGCGCTTTCAACACTTTGAGAATGTGAGGGAAAATCTGACCACTTCAACTTAGTTCCATTCATTAGTGGACTTCATTTTCAGAAATGGTTTTTAATGGCCGGGTCGCAAACTCCACTTTGTGAAAAGTTAATTAACTCGGGTCAATGATTGGTTTAAATGTTAATTGATATAATTTTTTTTAATTTTTTTGGATGACTCGCTATTCCTTACAGAATCTAAGATTAATTTATTGAGTTAATTTAAAAATGTAATCCTACCTATTTTAATGTTTATAATGAAATTCGAATAGAAATTTAAAATGATTCGATAAGTCGACATAACCAATTAAATAAACTTTATATGAATAAATTTTACTTACCTAGTGGAAAATCTTTTTCTTGTTTATTCCCTCACTAGCTCATCTCATTTTAACATAGCGTACAGTACATTTTCGTGGAAAGTGAAAGCATTATACTGTAAATTTGGTAACGTAATGCGTTGAATTTCAGAGAACTGTTTCTTGATCCTATTGATCATACAGAAAATATACAGTTGCTGATTATGGAACTTATCTCTTTTTTATTTCAAACTTTCTAACTACATATACTTCAATTGTGAACCTAATGCGGCTGTAAAGTTTTCCAAACATTTCTTGTAGATAAACATCTCGTTTTCATTTATCTGATGGCAAAATTTACCATATTGCCTGATTTTCCAGGTAGCAAATTTAGGGTCAACTTTTCCTTTAGAAATGCCAAGTGCATATTCTAATAGAAATCTCTGGTAACAGGTTAGTTCGCTTATTTCTTCAATACTAAAACAAACATCCAGAGGACAACCGACTGGTGTGAATGCTACTTAAATGATTACCAGATAATTTACCCAGGGAAACAGTGGAAGTTGTAGGACTTTTGTGGTTCCATCTATATATCTAAAGAAAACTCTAAGTAGTAAGACATTAGCAAGGAATTAACAAAGCTGGCCCCAAGAGTGAAAGGAACATCACTGATTAATATCGAGAAATTTTAATAAGATTGTAAAGTCCCTGAGAAAAGTTTATGAAGCTCAAAGTATTCAACTTTTATTAGGACTGAAGTAGGTAAGAACAGCATCCTGGTCATGAGATGTTGACACATTATTAGATGATGAACATAATCTCTTCTGCAGTTCAAATCTTTCTGTTTTCTTTTTACATTTTGATGGCAGCTTTTTGGACCAAGCTGGAATTTACCTTTGAGTACTTTTATGGCTCTCTGATCTTTCAAATATTTTTGGACTTATTAGTAGTGATTCATTAGAAGAAACATTACTGAAAAATTACTAGTGATTAATTTATTTTTATAATTAACTCTATTTTAATAATAAAACAATAGATTTTATAAAAATATACACAGAATAAATGTAAAAAAAACTTGTGAATAAAAAGAAATAACTTTTTAAATGAAAATTTATCACCTTTTTTGTTTAAGTCTCTATTTATTTGCTTCTTTACGAGGTGAAACTTAGACACAAGGGTGTTTTGATTTTTCATGTTGGAAAAAACGAAGACTCTGTATTGAGAAAAAATTAAAATCGGAGGATCTCTCTTACGTATACCGGGGACAGAATTTTTAATTTTAAGAATGAAAAACAATAACTTTAGAAATATAAAAAAAAACTTAAAACAATGTTTGTTAAAATATTTTTAAATAATTAAGTCTACTGTAATTTTAAAAAAGTAATAGACTTGATTCAAATGTTGTACCACTCGTAAATAAACGGGAACAGATTAATTCCACGTACAAAGCCCTGTGAATGAAAACAAATTACAACAGTTATTAAAAGGTTTTCTTTATAAATAAGTATTTACGGGTGTCTTCACAACAAATGGGAAACTCTGGACAAGTTTTTACATGCAAAAGATTTTACAAATTATTATTAAACATAGGTATTTAAAATCAGCATCATCAGCGGCCCTGCTGTTTTAACAGTGCCGGTGACCACGGCTCTCCAAATTCTAGAGCCATAGTAATCTTGGGAAGACAAGTAAAGACGGTAATTTCCCGTTGCTTTCCATCTTGTTTCGAGGGTGCATTTCCTCCAGTGAGTCAAATGCGCCCCCAGATACCAACGTGGATATTTCTACGACGCGGCGCGATACGAACAGCACCTAGCTCTCCCAAATTGTCATCCATCTCGTACTGGCTAGACTGATCATTGCTTAACTTCGCTGATCTGGCGAGAACTAGTGTGTCAACGTGATTTTGTTGTATTCAATAAAAAGTTTATATTAATTTAAAAGTATAATATATTTAATATGTTTTTCTTTGTTGAATGATGCGTTATAAGATTAATCTTCCCAACATTTGATTATGTAAACAATATAAAAGGGAAATAATTTCCTGCGAACCACAAGGAAATAATCCCCTTGAATACAAATTTGACCCGATCCTTAAAGTGTAATTTATATTTTAGATTGAATATTTCATAGTATCGAATTTTTTATTAACTATTGCTCTATTTATTGAGAACAGTATTAATGTTGCATATAAAAATATGCTCTTATATATATTTACTGCATTTAATTGTTTTAATGTTTAGTTTCAATTGTACTGTATGGCATGGTTCGGTAACAGCATTACTATAAAAGAATTTCAGATTATTTTACACTTTAAAATTCGTTTATGTAAATGACAACAAAATTTTGGAGAAAAATATATTATGTGGTGATACATATTTACCATTGAATAATAGTATTAGTTGACGAACCCTATATTAAATAAAGTCGATTTAAAGGTATTACCAAATGAAGTATTTTTTAATGTTTTGCTATTTAAATAAAAGAAGTTTTATTTGCAAATAGCTTCATTTGTAAAAAGTTTTATTATTCAAAATCCGCATATAACAAAATGTGCTTATAAATAAAGCTGAAATTTTTAATATGCACACCTTTAACTTTGCCATTTAACTTCTTAGCAGATGAAAACGCGTAATGCGGAAAAAAATTAATTAAAAGTATTCTTTTTAATTTGGTAAACTTTAGGGAATAAAAAGTGTACACTTTTTTTCTGTAAGCAAACAAACAAAAAAATATTTTGAATATATTTTAATTATGAATCTTTTTATAGCTTTTATTTTTTATTAAAACAAAATTGGAAACCCGCCAGGAGGGCAATTTGCTATTTGGAAAAAGGGTTCTTTTTTTCTTTAATAACAGTTTAATTTTCAAAATGTTTTTAATTAAAAAAGTGCGCATCACAAAACGTATTTGTAAATAAAATTAGGTTTATGTATTGTATTTTTTATATGTATGTATATATTTTTATATGTTTATTTTCCTTTTACACAATATTAAGACAATAGGTAAAACTTTTCTGTAGCAGCACCCAACTATTCTTAGCCACGAGTCACCACTGCTTGTTACTACTGCAAATCCACCTATCCTTATGTCCATGGCGTATCTAGCGAATATGCCAAGGGAGTTTTTCACAAAGAGATTTTGTATATTGTGTTATTTGATGTCCATTCAATGATATAACCAAGAGGAAAATGATTTTCAAGGAGTTCATGGGTCATTTTTTACATTTGTTGAAACACAGAAACCGAAATGAGGGAGCAAGTGAATCACGTGACATGATCTACGAACATGGGCGACGTTTCAGTAAGAACACGTCGAAATTGAACAAAAGAAAACTTGTGCAGTAAAATTTCGCAACATTGATAGCATACTCTCTCTCTCTCTCTCTCTCTCTCTCTCTCTCTCTCTCTCTCTCTCTCTCTCTAATCCCAACAATGTTTAAAAAAAAAAAAGTTACTAAAAGACGATGATGTCTGTATTACAATCACTTGTGTTAAGTAATTGCAATTAATAAGTACTGGGATTTTTGCGTCTCAAAAAAGGCAATCACGTGCCAGTCAAATGAAGAGGTTTTCGATCATTAATCTTCAAGAAGTTACAGGAGATATAGACATAATCCTAGTCAAAAGAATGACCCTGCACGAGAAAGTGACGCCCGAAGAAGAACCGCTCTATAACAGAGACAGCTAGATTCCTCTAGAGGTTTTACTCGATAATAACAATCGACCTTGCAAGAAGTACAAAGACCAGAATAATCTGAATTGATCAATACTTATACTGAATAGTTCAACTCCTCGTTTCTCTGGTAATGTAACATATCAAATAAATCTCTACTTTGCCTGCATGTCTCACTCATCTCCACAGAAAAAGAAAATTGGATTCGTTGTTTAATTTCACTAATAGCATTCGCTTTGTTGAATTAAAACCCGTTGTTAAACCAAAATGTTTAAAAATATCATGTCCAAAAATAAATTATTGATATTAAAGATAATGGAGTATTTCAATTTTTTCCTTAACAATTATAGGAATATGAACAAAGAATATATCTACAAATAATTTGGAAACGGGTAAAGAAAAATATAAGTATAAATAAGTGTAAAATTTTAATGTAAATAAATTTAAAATAGAATTCGATTTTTTCCCCAGTTTTCTTTGGTCTTATTTACTTTTTAGACTAGGGCTGAAGTTTAGCGTTTAAAGTTACGTAAATTGATACTCTACTTGTTCTACTAGATTAGGCTATCGGAAGATACCGACATTCTGACTTAAAATGCAGCAAACATTGATTTTTTACCTTTGCAAAGCTCAATTATGTTCTGCAAAACAAACACAAAAAACAAAAATTTTCTGTCTCTTTTTTCTTTCTTTCTTTCTTTCTTTCTTTTTTCTTTCTCTATTTCACTTCTTCTCTCCTTATAGTGCTAACAGTTTGCCGTGATTTACAACCCGTAACGCTTAAGGATAAGATCCTGGTGACTAAGTAGTTAATAACCCGGGAAGGTGGATATGCGCTCTAAAACTCGCCACATTGGTCCTTATCGGAGTTAGACAGGCGGGCAGAGACGCTCGATCCGAACAATCGGCTCGCCACGTCAAACCATAACCTACTCATAACAATTAATATTTCTGCCTCTTTACGTCAGTATCATTCTTACACTATCCTTCATTAGAAATTCCTTTATTGTTGACTTAACCGATTGAAGCCTTATCAGTGAAATTGCTCTCCTTTACATAAGCAATACACGGAGATACATAAAAAATCGGGATAGGAGGAACAGGCTAAAAATCCCCTAGTTCGAACGCGATATATATATATATATATATATATATATATATATATATATATATATATATATAATGTGTGTGTAAGTATGTATGTGTGTATATATATGTGCGTGTATGTATGTATATATATGTGTGTGTATGTATGTATATACGTATGTATATGTATGTATATGTAAGCCGTAGTGAAGGCAACCTTTCTAGGAGAAGCAAATCTCTTATTTAAAAAACCATAAAGCGGAAGACCAGTACCCGCATTAACCTGGTCTGCAGTTTAATTTGTTGTTGGCTATCTTGCTCTTGCTTGTTGCTGGATCTCAACATTTTTGAACCAAGAGAGAGACTTAGCTGTCGTACAAAGCTAAGACTCTGTAACATCATCTGTGTATAGATACTCCCTCAGACATTTGAGCTCATGGATTTTAAATGTCTGAGGGAGTGGCATTCGTCTGACAAGACGTTGCAATCATCATATGTATGTATACATATGTATATATATATATGTATGTATGTATATATATGTTAGTATATATATGTACGTATATATATATGTATGTATATATATTTATATGTATGTATATATATGTATATATATGTATGTAAAATATATTTTAGTCATCGACATACAGACCTGTTTCGTTGTTTCACAACTCATCAGTGCCGCTAGACTAACACCTCTCCCAAGCCGAGGATCGAACCTAGAATCGTCGTGATGACAGTCGGCAGTTCTACCCCCTGACTACGGAATCGGTGGCCGAAATTTAACTGTCCGAATGTCTATTTTAAATAAACATCCGTCCGCCACTCGTAGAGTGCTCAACGTTTGTTTGTAAACAAACCGCGAGCTTCGCATTTTTTCAGCTAAATTAAGTAGCGAGTAAGATAATTTACGATAGTGCTCTACCCAAGAGGGGGGCTTTTATAAAATATATTTTAGTCATCGACATACAGACCTGTTTCGTTGTTTCACAACTCATCAGTGTCGCTAGACTAACACCTCTCCCAAGCCGAGGATCGAACCTAGAATCGTCGTGATGACAGTCGGCAGTTCTACCCCCTGACTACGGAATCGGTGGCCGAAATTAAACTGTCCGAATGTCTATTTTAAATAAACATCCGTCCGCCACTCGTAGAGGGCTCAAACGTTTGTTTGTAAACAAACCACGAGCTTCGCATTTTTTCAGCTAAATTAAGTAGCGAATAAGATAATTTACGATGGTGCTCTACCCAAGAGGGGGGCTTTTATAAAATATATTTTAGTAATCGACATACAGTCCTGCTTCGTTGTTTCACAACTCATCAGTGCCGCTAGACTAACACCTCTCCCAAGCCGAGGATACATATGTATATATATATATATATATATATATATATATATATATATATGTATGTATATATATGCATATATATGTATGTATATAAGTATATATATATGTATATATATGTATATATAAGTATA
This sequence comes from Euprymna scolopes, assembly GCF_053919585.1. NCBI lineage: Eukaryota > Metazoa > Mollusca > Cephalopoda > Sepiida > Sepiolidae > Euprymna > Euprymna scolopes. The sequence continues at coordinate 41,297,030 of NC_136483.1, read as the reverse complement.
TATATGTATGTATATATATATATGTATGTATATATATGTATATGTATGTATATATATGTATGTATATATATGTATATTTTTTTTTTTTTTTTTTATTCAATTTTCACCCCAAACAAGGCACAGTGCCACTTTGAAGCAGGGGGCTACTATTAGGGAATTAATTAGCGGGGTCATTATGAAGGGAGAAGAGTAGAAAGATGTTTGTTAACATTACACTTGAACTTCTGCATATCGTTGCAGTTGGGAAAGCAGAATCCCGGAAGGGAGTTCCAAAGACCCGCAGTTCTGGGGAAGAAACTATTGGAGTAAAAGGCTTTCTTGCACCTAGGGATCTCCACTGTAAAGGGATGAGACTTAGTAGCTTGTCGGGTTTGTCGGGGGTAGTTACGTCGGGGAGGTACAAGTGTTTGCAGTTCGTCAGAGCATTCACCATTAAAGTATTTGTAGAACAGGCAGAGGGATGCAACATCTCGTCGATGGGACAGAGGTTGAAGCCCAGATGACAGTTCAGGACCTGTCAGGTTTGCGACTCTTTTTTGAACCCTGTCCAGGAGCGAGAGACAAGCAGCAGATGCACCAGCCCAGATGTGACAACAGTACTCCATACATGGGCGAATGGTTGCCTTATAGAGGTATAGGATACTGGCAGGCGTAAGTAGTTTTCTAGCACGGTAGAGGGAGCCAATCTTCCTTGCAGCAGCCTTGGCAGTGCTCTCAATGTATCTATTCCAGTTCATATTCCCTGTAAACGTTAGGCCGAGGAGTTTAAAAGAAGTACTTTCAGGCAATGTGTTCTTGGCCATTGCTATTGGTGGTAGAGAAGGTTTCTTGTAGTTATTGAAGGAAACAAGCTTAGTCTTAGCAGCATTGAATGAGACCAACCATTTTTGTCCCCATTCCACTACGGATTGGAGGTCATCCTCTAGTGTTTCTGCCATTTTCTTGGATATGTGTTCATTTGTTTTCCCCTCATATCTGTTATAGAGAGTGGTGTCATCGGCAAATATACCCATCTCCGAAACAATATTATCAGGGAGGTCGTTTATGAATATCAGGAACAATAGAGGTCCAAGGATAGACCCCTGAGGCACTCCCGCATTTATGTCATATTGTTTGGATGTACGTCCGTCGAGGACAACTTTGATTTTTCTATTACTTAAGAAGGATTTAATTACGTTATGAATTCTTCCAGTGATTCCATATGATCTAATTTTCCTTAGAAGACCATCGTGCCATACCCTGTCAAAAGCCTTAGATATATCAAAGGCCACCGCTCTACCCTCCCCTGTTTTATCCAATGAACGGTATATACGTTCAGAAACTACAGTTAAGATATCTGCTGTTGAACGGGCTTGCCTGAATCCATATTGTTTGTCAGTCAAGAGTTTAGCAGCTGTTAGGTGCTGGACTAGGGCTTTATTAACTAAGGACTCAAATATTTTGGCGAAAAGCGGGAGGAGGCTAATGGGGCGATAATTTAGTGGGTCAGTTCTTTCACCAGAATTCTTGAAGACTGGTACCACAGAGGCGGTTTTCCAGCAGTCGGGAAAACAAGATTCGTTAAGGCATTTATTGTAAAGTTTGGACAGAACTGGAGCAACCTCGGCAGAGCATTTTTTTAATAGCACAGCCGGGATGAGATCTGGTCCACATGCTTTAGAGGTGTCTAGGTTTTTTATAATAGCATGTACCTGAGAAGGGGTGATTTTCAAGTCGTCAAGTGTGGCGTCTGTTCGCAGAGGAAAATCAGGGAGTGAGTGGTGTACCGAGTTCAGTGTGGAGTTTGAGGCAAACCGACTGGCAAGCAGATTAGCCTTGTCAGTTGCCGTGCAAGCAACCTCATGATTGTTTGTTAGTGGGGGAATAATTGACTGTCCATTATTAACTACGCTGTTGTAGATTTTCCAAAAATCCCGGGTTCCTAATTTCTGCGCTTCGATGCGCTTTCTGGTGTTTTCAGAGTAATCTGACTTAGCTGTGTCTATCACTCTCTTACAATTATTTCTAGCTTCTATAAACTTCTGTTTATTTGAGCTGGACTTATGTCGATTGAATCTGCGGAACGCATGCTGCCTTTGACAAATGGCAGCTGCACAAGCAGAAGTAAACCATTGGGGGGAGTGGGGCTTGCTATAGTATTTCCGTGCGGGAACATGTGCTTCAATAGCAGTTTTGAACCATTCAGTTGTCTCATTTGCACACTGTTCCGCTGGAAGAGTAAAGATATTTTGCCATGGGGCATCTCTGATGAGCTCCCTGATGGCTTCCCAATCAGCCTTTTTGTAATACCTCGTTGTTTTGAGTAGTGGGTCTTCAGTTTTAGGGCGAGAATTTAGGCTGATTTCTACCATTATCACAGCGTGATCAGCATTCCCGAGTGGGCTATGGGCATTTGTTGTACAGTCATTGGGAACTGTTGTCAGAAAGAGATCTAGAAGTGAGGCATGTTGATCGTGCTGGTCTGGGAAACGTGTCGGAAATGTAACCATCTGAGATAGGGAATGAGATATAGAGAAGCTATATGTAGCGCTACCAGCTACGTCTGTGTGATTTGAGAATCCTAGCCAGTTACTGTGGTGGACATTGAAGTCACCAAATACATGTATTTGTGCGCTAGTATCGAGGGAGAGTGCTATATCTATGCTGTCTGAGACTTTGTTTATTAGGGTACAGTCTTGGTTTGAGGGAGAGCGGTAGAGAAAATATAAGTAGCTAATATTGTGTTGCATATTTAGTCTGAAGCACATAAAGGCCTGGCCCTCTGATTCTAGTTTTATTTCTCTAGTTAGGGGGAGGGTGTTTCGAATATAGACTCCAAGTCCATGCATATGTCTGTCCGAGTCCTTACGGTAGAGTGGGAGATAACCAGGCATGTTAAAGTGGTTAGAGGGAATGGAGGAGTGAAGGTTAGTTTCACTTAATGCTAAGATATCCGGGGTGTTTACAAGGAGAAATGACTCAACATCATCTAAGTTAGTTCTAAGCCCGTGGATATTAGTAAATGCAAGCCTCAAGGGAGGAGGCAGGTTGGTTTTCTTTGAGTTTGGTCCTGGTTTAAACGTAACTTTTGCTTGAGCTGTCATTTCATTTTATTTTATTTAAATGTTTCAGTTAGGGTGGATGAGTGAGGGGGTGCTGGACAAGTAGTTGTGCAGAATACCAGACATGCAATACAAGTAGACCATCAGCTGTCCTCACCCACAGGATTGTGGCCTCAGGAAAGCCCACCGGGGATGAGTGCAGGGTCCCTTTCCATGCGCGACATGGCACTACAAACATCCCGATATTTTACAACTGTTGATGGAGCAGCCGCTCTAAGCGCTACCAAAGAGTTAGGGCTCCTGTACTATCAGTCGGAAACAGCAGCCAGGAACTGTCAATCCGGTACCCTCAATCCATTAGGCAAAGCCAGCCCAGTCCAACTGCACTGACATATATGGCACTGAAGCACCCCACTGTGTCCAGTTAAGGGGGATGGGATGTGTCAGGAGTGGGGAAAAGCGGCGTTCATTACCCTAGTCAGGAAACAAGGTCAACCACTGGGTGATTCAAGCGAGTCCCTGTGATAGTACCTCTACGCCTGGCCAATAGGCAAAGAAGGAGTATGAAAGCCGAGCGATAGACAGTCTATCTCCTCCTTAAGCAGTTTAGGTTTGCCAACCGGTGATTTGTTTGAGTCACCAGCTCTAGGAAGGTTGTCGTCCAGGACTGAAGAGACCTCCCTCCCCTAGGTTTAGTTTCAGAGTTTTCCTTCTCCTAGACGGATGGCCTGGGAAGACCTACGGGTCCATCAGCTCCGAGGGGGTTCACCCCGCGCCTGGGTCCTAATCCAGGTATTTCTGCGACCCCGCATGGGTAGTTAATATTTATTGGTTATTTAGGTTAATATCTCCTGGAAAAATCGGGCATTTAGGTTAGCTTCTACAGAAGATTTTCACTCCTCAAGTGTGGTTTAAAAAGGGCATTATTATGCTGTCCATTTTCATTTATACTGAGAGAGGGTATACGTAAAATTCATGCAGTGGAAGCAGTTAAATTTGCTACAGTATTGGATCGAGAGAGTCGAGTTGATGTATGGTTAGATATAGTTTTGTAAGTTTAGCAATGTATGGTTAGATATGGTTTAGTAGGTTTAGGAATGTATGGTTAGATATGGTTTAGTAGGTTTAGGATTAGGATAAAGTGTTAGAGTATGATCTACTTTCTATTAGAAATTCTGATTTGGTGCCCAAACCGGACATTTAGTAAGACTGAAAGATTAGATATGCTCAGTATAGAGACAAGAGAACATTTGATATGGAGTACAGTTATACCTGATAGATATAGGTTATTGCATATTCTGTAAGTATAGTTAAAGTATAGATGGATGGATAAGTAGTATTGTATACGAATGCATGGAATTTTAGACAATTTGAGCAAGTTGCCTTTAGACTACAACTAAGGAGAATGACTTCGCCTTTCTCTTAATATCCGGAAGTTTTTATTTCAATGAGTACCGGTTTAGTTTGTGTAATAATTATTGCAATACTATCTCTTAATAAAGAGATATTAACGGTTACTGTTCATTATAGATTACTTTAAGTCAATGTATTGGACTAAGGCTAGTAAGTATTTACTTAGAAGCTTGGTTATGGGTTGGGAGTTATAATCGGGAGCATGCCTAGGAAATTTTAGGTGTTAATGGGTATCGATTTACGAGTTTGTTAAGGTCAAGGGCGGAGAGCAAGGACCCATCTAAGTTACGTGAGACGGATTTGTTTAGTGTCAACTTAGGAAGTAGAGCAGATTTGATTTGTTAGTGATCAGGAGAAAGAGAATTTAAGTAAAAAATAATAAGGTTTGTCATGCAAAACAGACAAGGCAGTCATCTTGGAGGTAAAGTATCTATAGGAGGTACTTGCTTAGTATACAAGCAGCAGTATTTTGTAGTTTGGAGAGGAATTTTAGGTACAATAGTTTCATGACTTATTGCACAAGTCCGTAGTCAAGGTGAGGGACGATGTACTTCTAATATTGAAACTGGGTTTATCTAATTTTAAAAGTAGTTGACTAGAGTGTTATTAGGTGTTCTACTTAGCTTAGGGATAGAATAAAGATTTAAGGTAATATTCAGGGTGATATAAGCAGTTTCATGAGGATTGGATATATGATCGCTGGATGTTGAACTGCTCAGGAGGATTCTTGTATCAATGTCTATATGTATATATATGTATATATATGTCTATATGAATATATATGTATATTTATGTATATATGTATGTATATATATAGGTATGTATATATATGTATATATGTATATATGTATGTATATACATATATATGTGTGTTTATATATATGTATGTATATATATGCATGTAAATATATGTATGTATATACGTATGCATATATGTATGTATAT
>NC_136483.1:41204131-41286631 GCF_053919585.1 Euprymna scolopes | reverse complement strand
GAAACAGGAAAACGGAAGAGAGGTCCACAGTCGTGCACTTCTGAGAAAGAAGCTCTGCTCATGGAATCTACGTTTGGATTTAGGCACAGATAAAGAGTGGGGAAAATTATTGACAGTAGTTTCAGCTAGATGGGTGTTTCTCGTGAAAGATTGGCGAGGGGGGACGAGAGATTTGAGCTCAGACGAGCACTTGCCATGGAAATAACGATAAAACAAAGACAGGCTCGCAACGTCTCTTCTGTAGGAGAGAGGCTGCAAGGAAGAGAAAAGGGCATCCCCCACTAAGCTACGAAGTCTATTTTGTACTCTATCAAGGCAGGATAGGCTGTTTTTAGCAGCTCCTGACCAGATGTGGCAGCAGTACTCCATCCTTGGCTTTTATACAGATAGAGAATTGCATCAGTAGTGAGATATCTTTTGGAGCGGACCATTTTCCCAGCGTCCTTGGCAACAGACCTGATGTACTTGTTCCATTTCAGATCAGGAGTAAAGGTCAAACCCAAAAGCTTATCAAAACATGGAGCCTCCCCAAGACGAGAACCATCCATTTCAATTGATGCCAGATGGGATAAGTATATTTAAAAATAAACACAAGTAGGAACTTGATTTAAGTGATAAACTGTATTAGTCGATATATATTTGTTTGAAGCTAATTATAAATTTTGATTAAAGTATTTATACCTATTATTTGAATTCATCGGACTACTGTTCTCATCTTTGGTGTGATTTTTACAAAACCACACTCAAGATGAGAACAGTAGTCTGATGAATTCAAATAATACAAATAACCAATCCTCATCTCAAAAATTCAGAAACATCATATTTATACCTAATCATTATAGGTTGAAAATAATAATTTATAAGAGTATACTTAAAATAATTATTTAAACAAAAAACGGATATAAATATATGATAGCTAACATAGAAATAGGTTTAATATTTCCTTTTTATGAAAACAATACAAAAATTAAAAATTAAAAAAATGATGAGGGCTAGTTGAGATAAATGTTAGTACGACTCAACTAAATAATCGAAATATAATAATAACATAATTGGTATTAAATCTTAAGTTATTACGGTATGCATTCATAAAACAAATCTAAATAAGTGCATAAGTCGAGTATTTAAAAATACCTATAAGGATGGATTTGGGTATATTCGCGTTCAATAGATTATTTTAGGCACAATATATTCGTTTGAAGCTGATTGCAATTTCTTACTTTAAGTAGATATACCAAGTAATTATTGAGTTGAATATAATAAATATTTAAGATTATACTTGTAATTAATAAAAACACGTATATAAATATATATTAGTTTACATGGATATTAGTTTAAAATATCCTGATTTAAATAAATAATATAATAGATAAATGTATTAAAATAAATAAATATAAAAGGAAGGGATGAAGGTGGAAAAAATTAGTGAAATATAACTTTTAATTAGTAAAGTTAAAATTCATAAAATGTAATTAATCAATAAAATGATTATAGTATTAAAGGATATAATACAATATATATTTAATGTAGAATAACATCCCTTGCACGAAAAAAAGCGTAATGTAAAATTAAGAAATCTCCCATATTAATGAAAATAAAAGGTTGATTAATAAATTGAATTAATTAATAGAAATCTGCTTATAGAAATATATCCAATAAAAATATTTATTCAGTGTAATAATTAGGTTAAGGCCGAACATATATTTAAATTATACGAAATAAGTTAAATAGCGTAAACAAATTCTATGAATTAAAAATTTGTTTCGTATAGAAAATCTAAATACACATAATTTTGATTAACCCATTGTTAAAATTATGAAAGGCAATATATATTTAATATTTATAAATAATAAATTTTAAAAAGTATCAAATAAGATATTTTTAGTGTTAATTATAACAATATGACCACATTATATTAATACGTTGTAAAGCGTGAATGATTCTGCATTAAAATCAAAGATGGCGTAAATATCATAAAACACAATTGTAACTATTCTTCCCATGCTTTCGGATTTATGTAATCATACTCATATTCTGTTTTTATTTTCTTTTAAAGTTAATAAGTCAGGGTGGAAAATATTTAAAAATTGACATAATAATTATATAATTATTTCTGAGCTACGAAACAGGTACTATCAAGAATTAAACATTTTAACATGTTGAAAGAAATTAACGGTCAAATGAAAAACATCTTGGAATTTGGAACATAGACATTTTGTCATTTATTTGTATATGCTCTTTAGTTATATTCAACATACATCGAGCTTCATAAATAAAAGAATGGGTATAAATAAAGGGTGAAATATAATTGAATAAGCATATTTCCCCATATATATATATATATATATATATATATATATATATATATATATATATATATATATATACTAATACGGCTCCTGTCGTGGCGTGATGCAAGTACTGTGGTAGAGAATTATGTTTAATACACGATGACATAAACACTCGATTTTTTAGCGTTCGAAGTCTTTATTTGAAGAATGCCCCGCTATATTTATATGTATTTAAAGTAATTTTATTGTCATCACTGCTAGTTCAGTATTACATAAAAAATAAAATAAGAAATGAAGGAAGGCCCATTTTTTAAACGAAAATCCATAAGGACTTCAATATTATATAGATAATATGAACAAAATCTATTTAAAAAGTAATTTCATTCATTTACGTTTATATGTGTGTGTGTGTTATTTATAGAATCTAACCGATAATTTCCTCTAGTGGCTCAAGACGAAATAAAACGAATATATATATATATATATATATATATATATATATATATATATATATATATATACTGTTTTTACAATATTATTATCCACTGACACGTGTTTCGTCGTCTACGACTCATCAGAGTAGCCGAATCCAGCAAGATTGGCTGAATATATATATATATATATATAGTCATCCACATACAGTACTGTTTCGCTGTTTCACAGCTCATCAGTGCGGCTAGACAGGCAATATATATATATATATATATATATATATATATATATATATATATATATATATATATATATATTATCCTGTAGAAATTTATTTCTAGTTAAAAGTAATTTTTACGAAAAATTGGGTAAGATCGCATTTTTAGGCCGTTATAAAGTAGACAGTAAGAGTCTACACACGGAGGATATAACTCCGAAAAGAATATTTTAGATTACTTGTGCCATGGCTGCAATATTTTTTGTCTAGAGCGATAGACTTTTTCTTGCTAAAAACAATAACAGTTGTTCAATTCGATGAATTCTCGACGAGATGTTGCATCCCTTTGCCTGTTCTACAAATACTTTAATGGTGAATGCTCTGACGAACTGCAAACACTTGTACCTCCCCGACGTAACTACCCCCGACAAACCCGTCAAGCTACTAAGTCTCATCCCTTTACAGTGGAGATCCCTAGGTGCAAGAAAGCCTTTTACTCCAATAGTTTCTTCCCCAGAACTGCGGGTCTTTGGAACTCCTTTCCGGGATTCTGCTTTCCCAACTGCAATGATATGCAGAAGTTCAAGTGTAATGTTAACAAACATCTTTCTACTCTTCTCCCTTCATAATGACCCCGCTAATTAATTCCCTAATAGTAGCCCCCTGCTTCAAAGTGGCACTGTGCCTTGTTTGGGGTGAAAATTGAATAAAAAAAAAAAAAATTGGGGGATATATTACTATTTTGTACATGTTTATTATTATGTACAAAATAGTAATATATCCCAAAATTACGTAATATTATCTTTGCTCAAAACGATTTATTTAAAACATCGATTTGTCGACCATAGCTTAACAAGATGTGTGTGTGTGTGTGTGTGTGTGTGTGTGTATGTGTGTGTGTGTGTGTGTGTGTGTGTGTGTGTGTGTGTGTGTGTGTGTGTGTGTGTGTGTGTGTGTGTGTGTGTGTGTGTGTGTGAAAACTAATCATAGCTAAAAGTGGTTTAGTTTTATAACTTTTTAATTATCTGACGAGTTAGATCAAACGTTAGCGAACACGGCTGGAGTGTTAAATGTTTTGGTTTCGATCCTAAGCAATTTTTTGTTGTTGTTTTACTTTTGAAATTAGCCATATATATTAAATACAATATAATATCCAATAGAAAATTTGCCCTGTAATAATAAATACGAGATCTGCCTGAGTTAAAATACATTACACGTGTTTTACGACCGGCAAGGTCGGACGGTCCCTGCTAGTTTTTATAAAGATAAATAATGTAAAAATACAACTAATAATCAATCGGTGTTTGCTATTAGCTAAATAATTTATTGTGTAGTGCATAAAATAATTCGAGGTTAGCTTGTGTTAATGTTAGAAATGTGAAAGATTGTTATTACAGTGCATAATCATAGAACATGGTCAATCGTATTTAATAAAATCTAACGATATAATATGTAGCGGACTCAGTACATATTAACGAGGACACTAACTACGCCACATTTTTTGTAAAATATTGATCCGGTCTAAGTAGCGAAATACATTAATGAGAGTAAAAATCAATTTTTTTTTTCTGACAGATCAATTTAATGTGAAAATATATGACGAAGCAGAAGATTTTGTGTAGCTTTTATTTAAGTTCTAGTCAGTGAAATGGGAGATAATCTCACTTTAATTATTTATATAACTGTATCCTGGCATTGCCTGGGAAATTTTAGAAAACGCCAAACCGCACCTCCTTAAATGAAATAGATTGGAAAGACTTATGCCTCCAAAAATTCTAAGCGTTCATCCACAATATACAAATTGACAATAGTAAGATGAAACTATCATCAAATAAGAACATAAAATGAATAGCTAATTAATGCGAGGTCGTTTTGCAAAGCAATATATAAATTTGTTAAGCTTCAGAGGTCGATCGCATAGACATCCCTGAGCACATTAAAAAGCTGTATATACAGATAACGAATATTTCAAGGTTTCTGTTACTATTTGCTTTTGAGGGACTACAAAACTCCTGCTTTCGCCATTGGATCTCATATAGTTAATTTTAGTCGAAGTTAGGTTAGGGTTAATTAAGAGATTATTGCATCTATCTTTACTCCATGTATTTTTGTTATAATATTAAAGTTTCAAAGAGAATAACTAGGGGAAAAAGAATTTTGAACACTGAAAACGTGGACATCGTCGACAGCGATGAAAACAGAGAGGAGGTATATGCAATAAGTAGATCTGACTATGAGAGTGAAAATTTATATGTGACTATTTTAATGAAAATATCGAACAAGACTAAATATTAAAATTGAAGAAATCGATCCAAACTAAAATGTTATTTTCTAGCAATTTAGACCAATATATGGCATAAATATAGGGGCAATTTTTCTTTATTTTAAATATGAGATATAAAAATAATAAATAAAAAAGGAAAACATATGACAACACTAAATAATTAATTTGAATGAACAGGTTACTGCAGTTTTATACCTATCCATATTCTTCGACGATGTTATATATTAGAATTAAAAAATCATAAGTACTTTTGATGGATGATGAACAATGAAATTGCAGTAAAAGGTTGACCTAAGCTAAATTATTTTTTATTATTCTATCCAGCTCTGTTTTTAAATATATTGAGCCATTTTTATCTACAAAAGCCTGTCTTTATTCGATGCTGGAATTGATGCTTCTGCGTAATTTATTTTTTATTTTATTATTATGTAAATGTCATAACGGATCTCTTCACATCTCTCTCTCTCTCTCTCTCTCTCTCTCTCTCTCTCTCACACACACACACACACACACACACACACACACACTCGTTTGATGGATAACGTCATCCACTGTACACGATTATCCTCCATTTGATTTTTGATGGTCACACTAATGCACGGGGTTAAAATCCATTTTTTTCAGACAAACGATAAACAAGATGTACAGAGTTTTAGTTTATATATATATATATATATATATATATATATATATATATATATATATATATATATATATATATATTCAATAGATTTTAACACTAAGACACAGGTTAATGTTTTATAATTCTAAAGACAATAAAAGAAAATTAATGATTCTTTTTTTTTTTCATGTTGTAGCTATTACATCTGAGCAGGCGTAGACTGGTATTTAAGTTAGTTACAATCATATAAAGGGTTGGAAAGCCAAGAACTTTATATTGCTACAGGGCTGCTCCCTTGCAGACTACCATACGATCATCTTCGTTTAATGTTAACAAATACTTACTATTTATGAACTAATCAATTTTGCCATTTCATTCATTGTTTTCCCCTCCTCTCATCGTGTTGTTCATCATCCAACTGACAATCTTATTAACTTTTTATATTTGGGTGACTTTTCGCCTTGGTAGATGATTCGTTTCTATAAAAAATAACATAAACGCCAGAATCAAAAATGACAAAGCAATCAATGTTATTACTTTATCTTTTTTGTTTGCTTGTTTTTCATATCTATCAATGTGTTGGGGTGTTTTTTGTTTGTTTTCTTTTTGTTTTGTTGTTTTTGCTTTTTGTGGAGGGAAGGGGAGAATGTCATTGTTTCTCCCTCGTTCTAGTTGATTTTTTGTTCATCTGTTATTCCAACTTGGGAATATGACAAGGTTACGTTTATTTTGGAAATAACTCAACGCTTACATGCAGGTTAGTCGAAGGTGTTTGCAGGAGCTTTCTCTGTATTACCCTTTTCGAGGCGCCAGTCATCAAAGATTGACCCTGATTCTATATTGGTTATTTTTATTGTTTCAGTTTAAAGAAGAAAGAGATAGTGTGTGTGTGTGTGTGTGTGTGTGTGTGTGTGTGTGTGTGTGTGTGTGTGTGTGTGTGTGTGTGTGTGTGGCGGGTGTGAATGCCTCGAAGGATAAAGAGATGGGGTCGGGTATGGGATGTAGTTACTACATTTGGATTGAATGCAATCGAACTCGTTTTGAAGGTCATAACTTCAACACGCGGAAATTGCGTTGAAAATATGCTGCAAGTTATCCCGCCTTTTTTAATCGAGTAATGAGCTCAGTTGCACCAACGCGCATGCGTCTCTTTACTAAACCACAATCTCTTTCACAAACACATGCATACACACGCAGAGTCATTTACACACGAACCTAGTAGTGAAACATGCATTCCTGCATACATGAATGCACACAATTGCACTTTCATGGGAATCGACTATGCATCAAGATACATAGACATAAATATATAACTCAAGAGAAAACAAATATTCAATTGAGTTTGAATAAAAACACCAAATACTTTTTGGTCGGTTTTGTATTCGAGCCAATGTTTCTTGTTTGCGAACATGTAATCTTGAAACGTTGATGATTCAATCTCTTTAATCCGCTATTAGTTGTGGGTGGGTTTCCAAAATGTTCTTAAGCATCACGTGATATTAACTAACAAAATTACCGCCATTTTTTTATTATTAGCATTTAATTTTGTGTTATATCTAAAGATGACTCATCGAATCGAAATCGTTTTTGGATATTATAGCAAGAGAGTTCATTTGACAGATAAAAAACAGGCAAAGATATTAGTCCACAAAATAGTAACATTCCGTAGAAGTCAAAACCGATCAAATAATCCATTTAAAATCAAACATGCATGAATAAAAATGTATTAGTATCTACATTAATCAAATTTTTACACAGTGTTAGTTATTATTATTATTATTATTATTATTATTATTATTATTATTATTATTATTATTATTATTATTATACTAATCGAATATTTATTGCAATTAAAAATTGGCGTAATCTAAAACGACTTCCTTATTCTATCTTGTCCGCACTCAAGGTTAACTTTCATCAAAGCTATGTTACAAGTTTCACACAAAAGTGATTTTTACTAAGACTGTGTTACAAGTTATTTTCACCAAGTCTGTGTCACAAGTTAATCGCAACGTTGGCAAAACTAGTTGTGTATTTTTATATTTGCTATATATGTTACAATTTATTATTTTTAGAATTGGAATTAGAAAGTGGAATCAAAGTGTTATAGTGGTTGTGAACTAACAATAACATAAATAATTGCAATTAGAACCATTTACACGACGTGTGAGGAAAAGGGCTGAGTACAATCGCAGCGGCAAAATAAAGCAAAGGGGAGGGAGGCCTCTTCAGTCTCGGATGACAACCTTCCTAGAGCTGGTGACTCAAACAAATTACCGGTTTGCAAACCTAATTTGCTTAAGGAGTAGATAGGTTCTGTCTATCGCCCGGCTTCCATACTCCTTCTTTGCCTATTAGTCAGACGCAGAGACACTATCACAGTGATTTGACAGAAACACCCAGTGGTAGATCTTGTTTCTTGTCTAGGGCAATGAACGCCGTTTCCCAACTCCCGACACACCTCACCCCTAAAACTGGGCACTTGAGAGGGCTTGAGTACCACATATTCCTGAGCAATTAGATTGGGTTGACCTTCCTCTGATGGGTTGAGGGTACCGGATTGACAGTTACTGGCTGCTGTTTCCGACTGGTAGTACAGGCACCCTAACTCTTTGGTAGCGCTTAGAGCGGCTGCTCCATCAACAGTTGTATAATATCGGGATGTATGTAGTGCCATGTCGCGCATGGAAAGGGACCCTGCATCATCCCCGGTGGGCTTTCCTGAGGCCACAGTCCTAGTTGAAGAAGGGTCAGCTGATGGTCTACTTGTGATGCATGTGTGATACTCCGCATAACCTCCTGTTCAGCTCCCCCTTACCTAACTAAAACTCGTAAAAAAATATGATGACAGTACAATCTAAAAATAAGCTAAACCCAGACTTAGGGTCACAAATCCAAGATGCCTCCTCCCTTGAGGCTTGCATTCACAAATATCCGTGGGCTTAGAACTAATTTAGCTGATGTTGAAGCATTTCTCCTAACAAATACCCCGGATATCTTAGCGCTGAGTGAGACTAACCTACACTCCTCCATCCCTTCTAACTAGTTTAACATACCTGAATATCTCCCACTCTGCTGTAAGGACTCTGACAGACACATGCACGGACTTGGCGTTTACATTCGTAATACCTTTCCCTTGACTAGAGAAACAACCCTAGAATCGGATGATCAAGCCTTTATGTGCTTTAGACTAATCATGCAACACAACATTAGCTACTTTTACTTTCTCTACCGCTCTCCCTCGACCCAAGACTGCACCATAATAAACAAAGTCTCTGACAGCATGGACACAGCACTCTCCATCGACACTAGCGCCCAAGTACATGTATTTGGTGACTTTAATGTCCATCACAAAAACTGGCTTGGGTTCTCTACTTACACAGATGCAGCAGGCAGCACAACTCATAGCTTCTCTATATCTCACTCCCTATCACAAATTGTTACTTTTCCAACCCGTTTCCCTGACCAGGAAGAACAACACGTATCACTATTAGATCTGTTTTTGACCACAGTTCCTGATGATTGTATAACGAATGCCGCCAGCCTACCTGGGAACGCTGATCATGCAGTAAAAATGGTTGAAATCGCCCTAAACTCTAGACCCAAAACTGAAGAGTCAGTGCTCAAAACAATGAGATATTATAAAAAGGCTGACTGGGAAGCCATCAGAGATCTTATCAGAGATGCCCCATGGGGAAATATTTTTCTCTTCCTGCTGAACAGTGTGCAAACGAGACCACTGATTGGTTCAAAACTGCAATCGAAGCGCATGTTCCCATGCGGAAATTTTATAGCAAGCCCCACTCTCCCCAATGGTTTACTTCGACTTGCGCAACTGCTATTGCTCAAAGGCAGCATCCATACCGCAGATTTAACCGACACAAGTCCAGTTCAAACAGACAGAAGTACATAGAAGCTAGAAGTAACGTTAAGAAAGAAATAGCGACAGCTAAGAGAGAATTTATGGAAACCACTAAAAAACGCATCGAAGCACAAAAACTAGGAACTCGTGACTTCTGGAAAATCTACAACAGTGTAGTAAATAATGGGCAATCAACAATTCCCCCACTAACCAACAATCATGAGGTTGTTTGCTCAGCAACCGAAAAGGCTAATATGCTTGCCAGTCGATTTGCCTCAAACTCCACACTGGACCCTGCCAACCACCCCCTACCTGAATTTCCTATGCGGACAGACGCCACGCTAGATGATCTACAAATCACCCCTGTTCAAGTACAAGCTATCATAAAAAACCTTGACACTTCAAAGGCATGTGGACCCGATCTCATCCCAGCTGTGCCAATTAAAAAAGTGCTCAGCTGAAGTAGCTCCAGTTCTCTCCAAACTCTACAACAAATGCCTTAATGAAGCTTGCTTCTGTGGTACCAGTATTCAAGAATTCTGGCGAAAGAACTGACCCATTAAATTAGGGCCCCATTAGCCTCCTCCCACTTTTTGCCAAAATATTTGAGACCTTAATTAACCATGCTCTAGTCCGTCACCTTACATATGCTAAGCTTCTGACTGACAAACAATATGGATTTAGACAAGCCCGTTCCACAGCAGACATCCTAACTGTAATCTCTGAGCGTATATACCATTCACTGGACAAAGCGGGGGAGGGTAGAGCGGTAGCTCTAGATATATCTAAGGCTTTTGACAGGGTATGGCATGCGGGTCTCCTCAGGAAGATTAGATCATACGGTATCACTGGTAGAATACTTAACATAATTAAATCCTTCTTAGATAAGAGAAAAATCCAGGTTGTCCTCGACGGTCGTACATCTAAACAATATGATATAAATGCGGGAGTGCACCAGGGGTCTATCCTTGGACCTCTACTGTTCCTGATATTCATAAATGACCTCCCTGACAAAATTTCCTCTGAGATGGGTATATATGCTGATGACACCACGCTCTATAACAGACACGACAGGAAAACAAATGTACACATATCTAAGGAAATGGCAGAAACACTAGAAGATGACCTCCAATCTGTAGTGGAATGGGGACAAAAATGGATGGTCATGTTCAATGCCGCCAAGACTAAACTAGTTTCATTCAATAATTACAAGAAACCTTTTCTACTACCTATACAATGGCCAACGACTCTTTATCTGAGAGTACGTCTTTCAAGCTCTTTGGCCTAACGTTCACAGGAAACATGAGTTGGAACAATTACATCGAGGGCATTGCCAGGGCCGCTGCAAGGAAGGTGGGCTCTCTCTCTACTGTGCTAGAAAGATACTAACACCCGAAAGTATCCTGTACCTCTATAAGGCAACCATTTGCCCGTGTATGGAGTATTTCTGTCATATTTGGGCTGGTGCATCGGCTACTAGTCTCTCGCTTCTTGACAAGGTTCAAAAGAGAGTCGCTAATCTGATAGGCCCTGAACTGGCATCTAAGCTTCAGCCTCTGTCCCATCGACGAAACGTTGCATCCCTCTGCCTGTTCTACAAGTATTATAATGGTGAATGCTCTGACGAACTGCATGCACTTGTGCCTCCACGACGTGAACACCGTCGACAGACCCGACAGGCTGCAAAATCCCACCCCACACTGTAGAAATCCCTAGATGTAAAAGATCTTTCTACTCCAGTAGTTTCTTCACCAGAACCTCTAGACTTTGGAATTCCATTCCAGGTCCCTGCTTTCCCAACTGTACTGACGTGCAGAAGTTTAAGTGCAACGTGAACCAACATCTTGCTGCCCAAATCCCTACATAGTACCCCAGTAGTTGTTGCCCCTGTTAGTAGCCCCCTACACCAAAGTTGCAATGTGCCTTGTATGGGGTGAAAATGTAATAAAAAAAATAAAAAAAAATGAATCATATGATTCACATTTGTGTTTGGTGGAATTTTTATGCAGTGTTGCATTTGAAGTCGTACTAGTTGACTATGCTGTGAACGCTAGCCTTTATTCTAAACAACTGCATTGACCAATCAAAGATTGACACTCTTAACGCATGACAATGCTCCGGTATACATTGCCAATAGTGTAATTGACGGAACGAGTGTGCTGTCTCACCTTAAACTGCACAGATGAATGGTTAAAAATGAGGATGATATTGAAAGCAGTGTAATTAGGGTTTTTTTTTGGGGGGGGGGTAACTTCCAAATCAGTCAAATGGTGTAAGCATGAAATTGAGCTTCTACCATAACAATGTCAACAGTGAATAAAATGAAGTCGCATATATTTTGATGTTTAAATGATTGCCGTATTTTATTTGATTTGTTAATTAATTTTTATTGAATTATTATTTACTTACTTGCTTATAAAACAAGAAATCTTTGCTATCTCAGCACCAAACTTTCAAATACATTACCTATTTCCACAAACATTCTCTATGTTATAATTCATTTTTTTTTTTAAATGAACAAAAAATTTTGATACAATTAATAATCTGCATATCTTTATATATTTAGCCACATTTGTACGTTACCATCATTCACTTACATTTTAAAAATTGATCTTTCAGTTGCCAAAAATTAACAGATGTCTCTGAGGTAAAACAAATTTTAAAATTATTTGTTCACAAATAGAATTCTTTTGTATCGTGGGTGTAAACAGTTTTTAAAAAATAGCTGTTTGCATTCTTTTTAATTTTATGCAATTTTGATAAATTTAATTTTTGCACTGTAATTTTAATAAATTTAATTTTTGCAATGTAACTTTAATTAACTTAATTTTTGCAATTTGAGATGAGTAAGTTTTAAAGTGAAATTCGCTTTAGCTGACAATTTTTTTATAGTAAGAATAAAGATAATATTTATTGTTTTATGTTATTAAAACCTTCAATAAATTATAAAGAAAACATTTGTTTTTGTTTATTTAGCTGACAATGACGAAAAAAAAAGAAATATACATTTTTTTTATATTAGCCTTATATACATTTATTATTTCAAGAAAACTATTATAATTAAGAGTAAATTACAGAGATAGATAAAGAAAACAACTGTGGAATATTTACGCGTTCTCATTAGTCTATATAATACTACTTTTTACAAAGTGTAACATGACGTTACACTTTAACCGTGTCGTTACATCTCAACCACTCGGACCTTCACGTTATCTGGTACCGTCGCAAACGAACAAACAAAGGTAAGAAATAAAAATCCGACTCGGCATTTTTTTTTAATACAGATTAAATGCATTTAACCGTGGTTCTTCCAACTATAACACATTTTATTATTTTTCAAAAGCCCTTTCACACACACATGTTTTACAACGCTCAGCGATATAACATGTGATTTTTTTTTTTTTTTTTTTTTTTTATTACATTTTCACCCCAAACAAGGCACATTGCCACTTTGGTGTAGGGGGCTACTATCAGGGGAAACATCTACTGGGGCACTATATAGGGATTAGGGCAGCGAGATGTTGGTTCACGTTGCACTTGAACTTATGCATGTCAGTACAGTTGGGGAAGCAGTGACCTGGAATGGAATTCCAAAGTCTAGCAGTTCTGGGGAAGAAACTACTGGAGTAGAAAGATCTTTTACATCTAGGGATCTCTACAGTGTGGGGGTGGGATTTTGCAGCTTGTCGGGTCTGTCGAGGGTGTTCACGTCGTGGGGGCACAAGTGCTTGCAGTTCTTCAGAGCATTCACCATTATAATACTTGTAGAACAGGCAGAGGGATGCAACGTTTCGACGATGGGACAGAGGCTGAAGTTTTGATGCCAGTTTAGGGCCTATCAGATTTGCGACTCTCTTTTGAACCCTGTCAAGGAGAGAGAGACTAGTAGCCGATGCACCGGCCCAAATATGACAGCAATACTCCATACATGGGCGAATAGTGGCCTTATAGAGGTACAGGATACTTTCGGGTGTTAGAAGTTTTCTAGCACGGTAGAGAGAGCCCACCTTCCTCGCAGCGGCCCTGGCAATGCCCTCGATGTAATTGTTCCAGCTCATGTTTCCTGTGAACGTTAGGCCAAGGAGCTTGAAAGACGTACTCTCAGCTAAAGAGTTGTTGGCCATTGCTATAGGTGGTAGAGAAGGTTTCCTGTAATTATTGAATGAAACCAGTTTTGTCTTGGTGGCATTGAACGTTACCATCCATTTTTGTCCCCATTCCACTACTGATTGGAGGTCATCCTCTAGTGTTTCTGCCATTACTTTAGATATATGTTCATTTGTTTTCCTGTCGTGCCTGCTATAGAGTGTGGTGTCATCAGCATATATACCCATCTCAGAGGCAATTTTATCGGGGAGGTCATTTATGAATATCAGGAACAGCAGAGGACCAAGGATAGATCCCTGGGGCACTCCGGCATTTATATTATATTGTTTAGACGCACGACCGTCGAGGACAACCTGGATTTTTCTCTTATCTAAGAAGGATTTAATTATGTTAAGTATTCTACCAGTGATACCGTAAGATCTAATCTTCCTGAGGAGACCCTCATGCCATACCCTGTCAAAAGCCTTAGATATATCTAGAGCTACCGCTCTGCCCTCTCCCGCTTTGTCCAGTGAATGGTATATGCGTTCAGAGATTACAGTGAGGATGTCTGCCGTGGAACGGGCTTGTCTAAATCCATATTGATGGTCGGTCAGAAGTTTAGCATCTGTAAGGTGCTGGACTAGAGCATGGTTAATTAAGGTCTCAAATATTTTGGCAAAAAGTGGGAGGAGGCTAATAGGGCGATAATTTAATGGGTCAGTTTTTTCGCCAGAATTCTTGAATACTGGTACCACAGAAGCAGTTTTCCAGCAGCTCGGAAAGCAAGCTTCATTAAGGCATTTGTTGTAGAGTTTGGAGAGAACTGGAGCTACTTCGGCTGAGCACTTTTTTAATAGCACAGCTGGGATGAGGTCGGGTCCACATGCTTTGGAAGTGTCAAGGTTTTTTATGATAGCATGCACCTGAGCAGGGGTGATTTCCAGATCGTCTAGCTTGGCGTCTGTCCGCATAGGAAACTCAGGTAGGGGGTGGTTTAAAGGGTCCAGTGTAGAGTTGGAGGCAAACCGACTGGCAAGCATGTTAGCCTTCTCGGTTGCTGAGCAAACAACCTCGTGATTGTTGGTTAGTGGGAGAATCGTTGATTGCCCATTATTTACTACACTGTTGTAGATTTTCCAGAAGTCACGAGTTCCTAATTTTTGTGCTTCGATGCGTTTTTTAGTGGTTTCCGTAAATTCCCTCTTAGCTGTCGCTATTTCTTTCTTAACATTACTTCTAGCTTCTATGTACTTCTGTCTGTTTGAACTGGACTTATGTCGGTTAAACCTTCGGAATGCATGCTGCCTTTGAGCAATGGCAGTTGCGCAAGTCGAAGTAAACCATTGGGGAGAGTGGGGCTTGCTATAGAATTTCCGCATGGGAACATGCGCTTCGATTGCAGTTTTGAACCATTCAGTGGTCTCAGTTGCACACTGTTCAGCAGGAAGAGAAAAAATATTTCCCCATGGGGCGTCTCTGATAAGATCTCTGATAGCTTCCCAGTCAGCCTTTTTATAATATCTCGTTGTTTTGAGCACTGGCTCTTCAGTTTTGGGTCTAGAGTTTAGGGCGATTTCAACCATTTTTACTGCATGATCAGCGTTCCCAAGTGGGCTGTCGGCTTTCGTTACACAATCATCAGGAATTGTGGTCAAAAACAGATCTAATAGTGATGCGTGTTGTTCTTCCTGATCAGGGAAGCGGGTTGGAAAAGTAACAATTTGCGATAGGGAGTGAGATACAGAGAAGCTATGAGTTGCGCTGCCTGCTGCATCTGTATAAGTAGAGAATCCAAGCCAGTTTTTGTGATGGACATTAAAGTCACCAAATACATGTACTTGGGCGCTAGTGTCGAAAGAGAGTGCTGTGTCTATGCTGTCAGATACTTTGTTTATTATGGTGCAGTCTTGGGTCGAAGGAGAGCGGTAGAGAAAGTAAAAGTAGCTAATGTTGTGTTGCATGATTAGTCTAAAGCACATAAAGGCTTGATCATCCGTTTCTAGGTTTGTTTCTCTAGTCAGGGGAAGGGTATTACGAATGTAAACTCCAAGTCCGTGTATATGTCTGTCAGAGTCCTTACGGCAGAGTGGGAGATATCCAGGCATATTAAAGTAGTTAGAGGGGATGGAGGAGTGTAGGTTAGTCTCACTTAGTGCTAAGATATCCGGGGTATTTGTTAGGAGAAATGCTTCAACATCAGCTAAATTAGTTCTAAGCCCACGGATATTTGTGAATGCAAGCCTCGAGGAGGCAAGTTGGATTTGTTTGACCCTAAGCCTGGTTTAAGCTTATTTTTAGATTGTACTGTCATCATGTTTTTTAACGAGTTTCAGTTGGGTTAGGGGAAGCCGAACAGGAGGTTATGCAGAATATCACACATGCATCACAAGTAGACCATCAGCTGACCCTCCATCAACTAGGACTGTGGCCTCAGGAAAGCCCACCGGGGATGAGTGCAGGGTCCCTTTCCATGCGCGCCATGGCACTGCAAACATCCCGATATTATTCAACTGTTGATGGAGCAGCCGCTCTAAGCGCTACCAAAGAGTTAGGGTGCCTGTACTACCAGTCGGAAACAGCAGCCAGTAACTGTCAATCCGGTACCCTCAACCCATCAGAGGAAGGTCAACCCAATCTAATTGCTCAGGCATATGTGGTACTCAAGCATTCTCAAATGCCCAGCTTTAGGGGTGAGGTGTGTCGGGAGTGGGGGAAACGGCGTTCATTGCCCTAGACAAGAAACAAGATCTACCACTGGGTGTTTCTGTCGAATCACTGATAGTATCTCTGCGCCTGACTAATAGGCAAAGAAGGAGTATGGAAGCCGGGCGATAGGCAGGACCTATCTACTCCTTAAGCAATTTCGGTATTGCAAACCGGTAATTTGTTTGAGTCACCAGCTCTAGGAAGGCTGTCATCCAAGACTGAAGAGGCCTCCCTCCTCTTTGGTTTAGTTTCAGAGTTTTCCTTCTCCTAGAGGGATGATCTGGGAAGATCTACTGGGTCCGTCACCACTGAGAGGGTTTGCTCCGCGCCTGGGTTCTAATCCAGGTATTTCTGCGACCCCGCGTGGTTAGATAATGTTATTGGGTTAGTTTGTAGAGGTTATATCTGCTAAATAGTTACACTCCTCAAAGTGGATTAGGGATATTGTTATTTCATTGTTACTGGATAAAGGGGTTGAGTAGAGCTCATGCAGTGTAAGCAACTTGTAAGGAGGCTTGTTAGGAGATAGTGTGGTTAGAGGCTTTCATTTTTGTTTATAAATATTTTTTTCTCATTTTTTTTTCCTTTTTTATTTTTTTTTTTTATTTTTTTTTTTTTATTTATTTATTTTATTTTTTTTTTATCCATGTGAGCTTGGGTCTAGTATAATATTAAAGTGTGAGTAGGAGTTAAGAATTGAACTACGAGTTGTGCCAAAACTATATTTTAGATGATATCAGGGCATGAGATGCGAGTGCAATATAGTACGGGTAAAACAGTAAGTTTTGAGTCATGTGTAATTTGATAAATAGATATATGGGCTGGTTTTAGTAGGTGCGAATAAAGTTGGAGGTACAAGGTGAGTTTCTATTATTGAGAGAAGATGTTTGCAGCTTTCAAGTAAAAGTTATGGACATTTAGCATAGCAAGGAGCATTGGTTCAGTTTCGTATTAGCGTTGCAAAGATATCTAAGAGGGGACAGTTGTGTAATGCAGTGCGGGGTACTTTGCTTCCGAGTACATACTTTAGCTGTTTAATCCCAACTGGAATAGGAATGAACTCCAATGCATGTCTAGAGGGTAGAATTGTATAGATGTTTAGTGATGACTAAGCAGTTAGCATGTGAGAGTCAGGGGCTGGAAGTTAAAGATTCCAGTACAAAACGGAGTGAAATGTAGGAGTTAAGTGGCGGTTTGGTGGGAATGAGCAGATTGTTAGCCTTCAATGGATAGGAGTTATTAATT
Source organism: Euprymna scolopes (assembly GCF_053919585.1). Taxonomy (NCBI): domain Eukaryota; kingdom Metazoa; phylum Mollusca; class Cephalopoda; order Sepiida; family Sepiolidae; genus Euprymna; species Euprymna scolopes. Next base: position 41,268,883 of record NC_136483.1, on the reverse strand, counting down.
TACAAGAAACAGATCAAGGATTTAGAGTGGCAGGTAAGTTTGTTTTTTTTTTTTTTTTTTTTTGCGCATGCAGGCTAGACAGAGGTAATCGTCTTGGAGGTAAAATGTATATTGGGATTTCGTAGCTAGCAGTTAGGTGTTTGTTCCAGTTACAAGAACTAGTTCATGGCGGTCTGAAATTCCGTATTTTGTATTTATAGGAAGACATTAAGGTAACGTACAGGAGCATAGCATCCACTCAGGGAGAATAGCTCTAGTATCACAGCTAAGATACTGCATATTTAGGTAACGAATAGTGAAAGTTAAATTAGGTGGCACTTTTTTTTTTTTTTTTTTTTTTTTTTGCACCTTACCATGGCTGTTACTATTAAGTATTGTACTTAAATAAAGTTCTTCTGTCATCTAAATAAGCCAAAAAGGGATTCCCCCTCCGTATCACTACGTCGATGTGACATGGTAAAAAGAAATTAGTCAGGAAATTGCTTTTAAAATAAGTGAATAAAGAATGGTCAAGATGTCTGAGAGATAAGATAAAATTACATCGAAAAAAAAAAAAATAAATAAATAAATAAATAAATAAAAATAATAAATAAATAAATAAAATAAATAAAATAAAAGGGTTAGATTTGTTTGGTTTAAAAAGAGGATAGAATAAAATATAAAATAAGATAAAGTGTGCAAAGAAAATACAAAAATGTACTTAGCTAAAAATTAGATCTTCGGTGTGGTGGCAAATAGCTCTTCGACCACCATGCAAGTGACGCTAAGGAAATACTGACCTTACTAAGCCATTACTAAGCCAGGTCATTGGAGTAGGGGGGGCACACCTTACATTTGGTCGTTAGTGAGAGCTTTCCCTTCTTTAAGGGGAAGGAAAGGAAAGAATACCAATATTCTGCTTATATATTTTGAATAGATTCTGAAACTTCGTCACATTTAGATTTTACAACAGTAACTTGGCCAGGCATGAATTAAATTAAAAACTGGGAGCCTCTCACCACGCCACCTCACGTCGGCCATAGCTAGCGCTTTCTCGCCTTCGGCTTTACACGTTCCTCGGCAAGCACTTTTTTCTCTCTTCGCCCGAGAGTCAAAACACGTCCGCTTGCTTTCTTTGTTCAACCATATACTGTCCTTTGTTATTTTCCTTTTTCTCTCCTTCTTCTTCCTGTGACGTCAGTGTGTGCACACTTGCTTTATTTGCATATGTGCTAAGATGGCTGCTGCTAAAATTTTCGCTAGTCAGCTATCATAGGGCTGCTGCTGATTACAACAAGAGCGCACCGCTTCGTTAAAATAAGAGTCCTCTCGTATCAAGGCTCAAAATCCACTGGAGGATAATGGTTAAGTTTGAGTGTCAGATGTCCGGTGAAACAACAACGTGATGATTAATAGTTTTGGAAATTGGGTAAAATTTGATTATTAATGAGGACAGCTCAACAAGAACTTGTTTACTTTGGACTTGAAAGTGACCATATGTAGTCAGGTTTGAAGCAACCCCGCAGTATTGTGTTCCACAGTTCTAGAAAACAAACTTTGCTCGTAGAATTTTCGTTTAGTTTTAGACACAGATAGAATTGTTTTGCTTTTTTGTTTTATATATATATATATATATATATATATATATATATATATATATATATATATATATATATATATATATATATATATATTCATCTTCTACACACATTTAAAAAAAATGAGACTGTCTGATTTTCAAAGAAATTGAAAAATATCTAGTGCCGCTTACTATCAATAATTTTGATATTTTGCTAATTTTAAAATTGTTTCAAAATCGAATAATATTTCATAAATAAACATCCGTCGTTATCGACGAAGAAATGACATTTATTTTATTTATTTAAAAGGTTATTGACTGACTAATACGTGCTTTACATGAAGAAGAAAGAAAACAACAGTTGGATTTTCAGAGTTATGCTAGTATTTGATCATTAAAATAACAAATGTGATTTTTTTTAATGAAATCTCTCTCGTTTTCTAGAGAACTCCACTTTTATTAACTACTAATGGGTGCTTCTTCGTTATAAGATCGAAATTCGGAAATCGAAATATTGAATTTCAAGTAAAAATAATGGTACCTATTTAATTTTAATGTCGCATCTAAAATTTTAAAAAAAAACGATAAAGTAGAAAATTAATTGTTAATGAAAACAGTTTTTGAAGATAATTAGCTAATATTGAGTTTTGCTAAATTGGCATAAGATTTCAGAAAATTATTACCTCCCTTGTTACGAGTCGAACTCTCCGGTTTCTTTTTATACAAAAACTCAATGTTCGCTGATTGTTTTCGAAAAGTATTTTCATTAATAAATCATTTTCTAGCTTATCGTTTTTCATAATTTTTGGATATGTTCATTGCTGTGACATGACAAGTAAATACATTTAGTTTTACTTGAAATTCAATATTTCAATTTTCGAATTTCGCTCTAATAACGAAGTAATATGATAAAAAAATGTATTTACTATACTTTTCGATTTTTAATTTTTTATTTCATTGAAATGTTTGAAAAATGTTGAATTTAATTTGTATTATTTGACCTTTTCTAAATATCATTAAATAATATGTTTGTACAACAGGATTGTTTTTCATTATTAAATATACTTAAAGGACTCCTCCTAAAACAATCATAAATGTTTAAAATAAATGTACATGTATGAATTGAATAAAGCCTCGAACCTTGAATATTCTTCTAAAGCAAAATTATTTTCTTGATTTCAATATCCACTTCATACATTCAAGTATTTAATTTGGATTACAAAACCAAAATTAATTTAACTGCTTTTGGAGAAAACATTATGAATCATAAATTATTTAATCTTGTCCACGTCAATCCTCATTTTTTTAGGTTAATGAAAAAAAAAAAGATTACATCAAGTTTTACGCCAATTCAAATAGATTTCTACCGGAAGCTGTCATCAATAATCAGCTTGTTTAATAAATGAAAAATTGGCGAACCTCACACTACTTTCTTCCTTAAAATAGTTGTCTTGGTGTCAATGATTAATCATAATTATATTACAATCTGTTCTTAATTGTTACAGACATATTTTAGCCAATATGCTCAAATCGATAATTAGTGCCGGCAAGTAAAATCTCATCTCCCTCAAATCTATTTTACACTGGAAGACTACACTATATATATCATAAAAGTAAACGTACGTACGTCCGGTGTGCTTTGGTATATGAAGTAGATAATGTAGGAGGAGAAGAAATTAATGAGAAAAAAAGACAAGAGTAAAACAGAAAGAAAGTAGTCGACATAGTAGAGGGGAATAAACAGAGTAGAAGGGACGAAACGCGGACTCAAATGTCCATCCATATTTTTTTTTAAGTATTCTCTTCCTTCATTATTTTTTTTTAATTGGACGCCATCTTAACTTTTAATTATGTATGTTCGGGCGTAGAAAGAGAAAGAGTATTTTATTCATCAAATGAATAGTTATTTTATTTACCTTTTAAAAGTTGGTAAAACGTTTTAATACGGTTTAGAAATTACTTAAAAATACGTTTGAAGTCCTTTGATTGTAAACAATGTATTTTAAAAATGAAATATATTATCTTCATTATAAATTTCCTTTATTAAAAAACGTTTTAAAAGACGAATAGCATTTTTAATTATTTTTAATTACTATTATACTACATTTCTTTCCTTGAATTTAATTCGGAAATTAAGAGAATGAGAATGTATATAAATGTGTGAATATCACCTTTGCTTCGCCATAAAGCAACACTTGAGAAAACAATATAGATGTTGCTCGTATAGCTGAAATCATAGTCTCGGTCATGGTACCGACCAATTTCGTATTCACCATTATTTAAAGCTTGTTTGTCATCATTTGTTGCAAAGCCGATAAAAATACACGTTCACTTTTATTCATATAAATTTACAGAATATAAAGACCGTCAAATGTAGACTTTTTTTCAGAAATATTGTTGATTAATCGATGTATTTAATGGATTGAAAGCTGATTCATTCTTTTAAAAGAATGTTTTAAGGAATGCGTGATTCATCTGAAATATAACGATTCATTTTGATTGTCTGCTTGTTTTGCGTAATTGGATTATTACGAGAGTTTTAAATAACTCTCATAATAATCCAATAATGTGACTATATTGTATGATTCTAAATATCTTCGAAACTACAAGAGCTGTGCTTCTGAAAATTCATGCGCTGATTGATAGACGACTTCTGGATTGTAAAGGATTTTTACTATTTTATCGACAGCTTATGCGAAATTGTGAGTTCGTACCTTATCCAACTTTATCAGAATCGATTGGAATTACACTCTACTTGTCGTGTTCATAGTCAATATCGATATCTCTTCTCTATGCACATGCACTCATATATATATATATATATATATATATATATATATATATATATATATATATATATATATATATATATAATTCCTCATTTCACAATAAATAACTGACCCAGATATTGAACTCATAGGTTCCTGGGTCAGTGCTTTTGTCTACCAGATCATAGATGCGGCCGTACAAGAGTTAATGACATTTTTCTGACTTAAAGGTGTCCGGACTTCTTCAAGTAATATACGAACGACAGGCTCAACTAGGTTACATGATACTACACTCCTAATCAAAGATTTATGACCACTTGAAAATCTTTAAAAAGAAACATTTAAGATAGATTTTAAACTCCTCCCATTAAGGTTACCAATACTATAACTTAAAAGGTTATGGAAAAAAGCTACATTCTAAACAGTTAATTCATACATTTACATTTTTATAAAATGAGGCATTTTACACTTGATCAAAATTATAAAACCAGGGGTATAAATTCTACGAAATTGTGCGGAAAGTGTATGAAGACATTCAACAACTAAATTTAATAATGATTTCCACCTCCACTGCTTTTGATGACTTCAAAATTCTTTGGGATGTGCTGGAAATAAGCGTTTCCATTAAGGTGCGGGGGATGTTACTCCAGCTTCTGAAGATGGCTTCACGAAGTTCATTTTTTGTTGAATATCGTTTGCCATTTCCATAAACCTCTCTTGTCATCCATCCTCAAACATTTTCAATTGGGTTCAAGTCCAGTGAGCATTCAAGATGTCCCAAGAGATGGACCCTATTTTCTTGCAGAAAGGTCAAGGTCCGTCGTGAAGTGTGGAGTGCAGTATTATCCTGTTGGAATCAACGATGCTTTTTGTAGTATGCTAACATAACCAACCGTGATCTGACGACCCTGCACCACCTGGAACTCCATCGTCCCTTTAAGAAAAGGCATCCCTACCATTAAGGACCCTCCACTATTATGACGAATGGAAAACATTTCAGAAGGCATGTTTTTGTTATGCCAATATCGTTGGAAATCATCAGGACCATCTAGATTGAATATTTTCTTATCAGAAAACAGGATTTTCTTCCACTTCTCAACGTCCCATATTTGGTATTCACGACCAATACTTAAGCGTTGTGCCGTGGAAGCAGGCGAGGAATTTGCGCTTTTTATTTACCATGCCTTTTTGTCGTAGGTTTCGTTTGATGGCTACTGGACTGCAATTTTTGATCAGGAGTGTATTTTAACAAAATAGAAACTGTGTCCCGACCTCCCTATTTTTTTTTTTTTAACCCATAACAAGGGAGGAGCTTTCATACTTTTGTCTTTCACCGGTATAACAAATAACCTGACACCCCCTATGGGACTTGAACTCGTCCTGCCTATTTCCATTCAGCATTGGTAATCAATATACTGTTTCCAATGTAATGTGTTACGCAATAAGAAAAATAAAAATGAAACTTTATGCAATTTCTGATTTGCATTTTTTTAATTCGCCTATTAAAGATTTTCAAAGTTAATTACATTTATTTCGTATGATTATCACTTCTGAACGGATGTGAATAACTTGGAAAAATAAAAATTGCCTCCAGCTTGAATGATAAAAAAAAACAAGCAAAGAAATCAACGGGAAATGTCGAGAAATGGTGAAATACGCAAAGATTATGGGTTGCGTACATTATGTTCCTGTGCTTGCTTAAGAAATAAATAAAAAACAACTGAAAATCCGTATCAGAATCTGCGGCATCTTTTTGAATTAAAAAAACGCTTGAAACCTTTTTATAAGACTGAATAACATTGGAAACAGATACACATGAACAGCGATGCAGTGTAAAAGAGAAAAAAATAAACGATAACTATGAACTTTATAGGAATGAAACGAGAGACACATAATAAATTGTGTTAATTAATACCATAAAATAGGTGCAAAACCAAGAAAAACAGAACAGGTATGTGTCCTGTGATTAAATCGACCACAGTCCCTAACACATTTATAAAATTTTAATATCACTATTATTTTGCCAAACATTTTTATGCGTGTTTTAGTGTGACCCAATCCGCCTCGATAGTAAGAAATTACTCCAGAGGATGGGTTAAGGAGAACTGAATTAGAACTATGGTTGAAAATCGCCCCAAAAGGGGGCTAGCGAAAAATGATTTAGAGACTTTTTATTTTAATGGCAGGTCCCGGGTGACAGCCGGTAACCCTGCCAGTTAGAAAGTGGGATGGCGTGGGCGCCGATGTGAAATACATTTTTCTTTGTAACAAAAAAAAAGTCAAAAATATGAAACAATTTTGCTGTAAAAGTGATTATTTGGAAATCACTAACCGATTGTTTTGGGCTAAAAATTTGACCCCGAGGTTCAAGGACTGAAGCCGCCGGGTGCATGAGAAAAATTGTCGATGAGAAAAATTGTCGATAAGAACCTTGTTCTGTGAAAAGTTACCTGAATAGGACGTATGGAGGAGGCGGCTGATTATCCAATTAGAGTGAATGAGAGTGTGACGCAGCGAGCGAGGATTGGCTAGAGGAAAAAACCATGTCTGCTCCGACCCACACCAACTTTTTATACATAAGACACTGCAGAGCAAAGAAAATTAGTTTGAACTTAGGTTTTGAAGTCTGTTTGGCTCGGAGCGAGACTATCCACTGTCTCACACCCAAGCCCGTTCGAGAAAGCACTCTTCCTTTGACCGATTGATAAGCAAGAAATCGATTGTTGAAAACAAGACTATTCATCGACTATTGTAACTACCAAAAAAAAGAGAGTTGTAATCAACATTTTCATTCTTTTTATTTTTAATTCCTCTGTGAAAACACTATACATAATTTATATTTATTTTTCCCTTGTGAATAATTTCATGCAAAAACTACAACCAGAGTCGGCGTTGATTATTATTATTATTATTATTATTATTATTATTATTATTATTATTATTTTATTATTATTACTATAATAATTTATAGGATCATCAACTGTTGCAGCCAGTGTCATATCAACCCCGTCTTCGTAAAAGCGAGTGAGACTGCGTCGCAGGACTTTGGATGTTCGAGTCGAACCTCCTAGGACTAGGACTATGAATTTGGGCTTGATTGAATCATGTAACTGTGTGGACACTACGGTTTTTTCTTCGTGTTTCATCTTAATCGAGTGAGGTTGGGTTCCCACACCTCATTATATTAGTATACATTTTTCGTCAAAAATAACGGAAAAATCACGATCACCAAATTCTAATTAATATTCGTATAAACTCATAGAATCACGCCAATAATTTAATTTTTCGCGTATAAATTATTGCTATCATTTCTGATAGTTTAAAAATCATCAACGTTTAACTGTATATTTAGAATGAAGGATTTGTTATCGAATTCATTTTAGACGGGTTAAGGTTGTCTGAGACTTGCCGTTTGCTTTATGATTTCACCTCACTATTTGAACTGATTCTGTCCCGGAGCTAGAAATTGGCACGTTAACTTTTGTGTGACGAGACATGTATTTATTTATACAGACGTATAAATATACATCGGTCTTTATTATAGAGTGGGGTGTATGTATTATATGTATAGAAGTATATGGAGGCCTTCAGCCATATTATTACAACTAATCTATGAGAAGGAAATTCTTAAGTAAAATCAGTGGTTAAAATGATTACAGGTCATCTTGCCTTGGCATGCCTCTAGATTATAATTTTTACGACTCAATTATTATTCATCAAGACTAAAAGATATTCGAGAGCATGGCTTAATGAGATGCATAGATTGATATTAGATTTTAAAGTGATCATGTGACTCTCAAGGAAGCAATCGTGTGACAATGCATTCTACATATGGGAAGTACGTGAAGAGAAACCGTGTACATGAAAATTCCATTTGATGTTAGAACCGGGGAAAAAATTTACAAATTAAAGCATAAAATGTTTTACTAAAACCAATGGATTCGGCATTTAATCACCCAAAAGTGCTGATATTCTGTAAATTAAACCAGACAAATAAACAAGCAAACTGACTTTAGACTAAAGTCATTGCCAACCATCAAAGAACATCATCGATGAAGATCACTGCGACCGCGAATTGCGAGCTTTGTTCTGTATTCCCTCAGAATCACGCTTACATTTCGTTAAATCACGTGTTACTCGTGCAAATATGGTTCATATCTCGAAGCTGTTGAATTAATTTCATTAGAGAATCTATTCCGAATTCGATCTCCCAATTCTTAGATGAGTCTTTGCATTATTAAAAGAAGCTTTGTCTATCGATCAACTGAACTGTCACGCTTACGTTTGAAATAGAATTTTCATCAGGAAACGAGCAGATTAAACCGACGCATGTTATTTTAGGTGCGTCCACGCATATGTAAAAGAGGTTTTGTCCCTCAGTCCGTCTGTAACACTTTGGTTTGGAATAGTATTTTCTTTCGTCTGTTACGCTTGAGTTTGAAATAGCATGTTTAGACACATCTATGTATATATGTAAGAAACTGCACCCGTGTTTATTGGTCTGTGATGTCTCTATTTAATTGCCTCCCCACTAAGGGCAAAGTTAAATACAAGATCGTTGTTTGTTTGTTTGTTTGTTTGTTTGTTTGCTTTTAGATGGGTAAAATCCAGTTCCTCAAAAGGAGACTTCTGGATTGGGGTAAAAATTAAAATTACCTCAGTCTACAAAGGAAATACGTTTTCACCAACCATGGACAGAAAAGTGTAGTATCAGAACATATGCTATACATTTGTCAAGTTTGAAATAGCATTTTCATCACTACACGCGCAAACTGAATGGACGTATCTTAAGAATATATATTTTTAACAGCTGTGCTTGATTTTACGCTGAAGCGAAGTGATGCTAACATTATGATTTGGGCTTGATTGAATTATCGAACAGCAATTGTATCTTGAAGGTAGAAGGTATTTCGTATTACCCTAATATTCGGCAATCCTCTCAACTGACGACGTTTTCTGTCGCATCGTAATGTAAGAAAGCGCTTTAATCTTTTTATACTAATGAAGTTGGTTTGTTTTGTTTGGGGGGGCTGTTGTTTTTTGTTTGTTTGTTTGTTTGTTTGTTTGCTTTTTAATATCGCTCCAATTTCCTTACATTAAATCACCTCGACGAAAACAAAAGCAATATATGTATAACAATGATCGTGCTCCTTCGTTAGGACAGACATTATCACATGAATTTTTATTTGGAATCATGGACTTGCCGAAATGGAAAGAAAGATTAAGTAATTGTATAGCTATCTAATGTTGTTAGATAGATATACGTCGCAAGAGAAACATTCAAATTTTAGTTTAAAAAAATATTTTTAAATGAACAGTTCTAAATTTTAAAATCATAGATGAATGGATTAATATGACGTCATATCGAATAGAATTATTACGTTCTCAATTTTATGGGAGGCATATCCCCGTCGTTGTAATATATCGAAATAAGGCCGAACTCCGAATTAACGAGAAAACATATGGTATTCACTTCATGCTAATATTATTTGCTTTTTTGCGTTTGTTTCTGTCTTTCTTTAAACGCCTGAATGGATCACTGTCCATGATTCTGTGATCCGAAAGAGGATAAAGTCTTATTTCTATTCCTGACATCAATGAAATAATTAAGGAAGATAACTTATAACTATTACATCTACACCTTTAATTGTTTTTAATTTTAATTTATTTTATACAAATCTAATCTAAGTAGCAGTTCAATTCGTTTTTAAGTTTATTTTCTGTGGTGAAGATTGTACTTTCCGAACGGATCGTTGAAGTCCTACTTTGGCTTTGTTGCATCTTTGGATTCTGATATTCAGTAGAAATTATTCGTTTTCGCTTGGCTTCACTATGTTGTAGTAGATTCTGCACTCTCTCTCTCTCTCTCTCTCTCTCTCTCTCTCTCTCTCTCTCTCTCTCTCTCTCATACACACACACATACACACACACACTCACTCACTCACACACACATAGACACACACGCACACATCGTGGAGGAGATCATCATGATTCTTCTGGAATGTTATGTCTGCCTATTTTTTACCAATTTCTTAGGATTTCGCCGTAGTAGTATCGAAAGCTTGTCAACATCGTAAATGATTGTGGTGACACTTTACTTCTTTCAGCACAATTCTAGACTCAGCTTTTTAATAAAGTTTCGTATTCGAAATAAATCTCTTGGTTTTAACACGTCCAATTCTTCATAATTGTATGGGTTTTTTTGTTTTGTTTTGCTTCGACCTCCGCTGATTTTTTTCATCATGTTGCTTTGTTTGGCTAGAAGATAATTTTATACCCATCAACATTTCTGAAAGCGATAATTCATGTTGGCCTGATGTAATGTGATGGTTAATAATTCATACGATTGATCTTTATATTTACGAATAATATTTTTATTGTTTTTAAATTGTCTTTGGTTTGTTTGTTTTCGAGTAGTTCATTTTACTTTGATTATAGTGATTACAATGCCATGCTTTGTGAAGTCCCACATAGCTGGGGCTTGTATGTCTTAGCAACTCGGTTGGAACTATGTTGGATAATCGCGTTGACAAACCGGTTATCGGTAGATCACCGAAGTTAAGTGAGGTGAAGCCTAACCAGTACTAGATGAGTTACCACTTGGGAAATCTAGGCGCTGTATATCATCTTCTCGTTGTTATGTTATAAGGTGAGGGCTATAGGATGGTTACGATAATGAACCGATAAGGCGAGAGCGAAGTAATCACATGCTTTATTTATGGAACGTCAATACAGAAAAAATCAATAAGAACTAAGCTCTTCTCAAATTTTCTCAACTTCCGAGTTATACAAGGTATATAACTACCACAACACCTATGACCGAGATATACATATGACTGGGTACCGCTTGTAAATTTGATGTTTCCTCTGGAGGAAGTTGACATAGAGCGATCAGGGCTAAATAACACACCAAGAATTACCAGTTCGTTTTTTCTTTTTTATTGCATTACTTTGATAACAGCTTTTAAATCACAATCATCCATTATTACAACTTTTATTACCATGTATACACAGGCCTACTGCAATTTTGTGCGATGCTTGTATTGGTATTTGATGGCTAATAAGCGGCTGTTTAGATTATACATCTCTGTAAGTAATGCACAAGTCACAATTTTGGACTCTCTCTCTCTCTCTCTCTCTCTCTCTCTCTCTCTCTCTCTCTCTCTCTCTCTCTCTCTCTCTTCGGTAGTTTTTGTTTATTCCTGATCAAAATACGAATGGATTCTTTTGTCGTTTACATTCTTTTTTTTTTTTTAAGTTATGTTGTTCTTGCTCAAGTGTTGAATAATGCTTATCTATCCAATTAGGCTCGTTGCGGATGTTTTTTTTTTTTTAGTACAGACTGGATCTTTTTTAGCGTTATGATATATTTGTCAGCTTTATCTCCGAGTTTTTTTAGGGTTTTTTTTTTTTCACTTTTTTGTAACCAGTAAATGATGACGTCACTAACGGTACCACTGTTCACTTACTAATGCCTTGTTCATCGCCGACTACGTTTTGTCACAACCAGTTGTTTGTTCTTCCTCTGGCGATAATGTAATAGAAGCAATCTTCTTCATCATCTCTAAAACTTCTGCCCGGTAGTTGTGAGTCCCTGATAGAATGAAACTACTTTTTTCCTCGGCACATTTTTAAAATGTCCAATGTTATGCTAATTTCTATATTTCTTTAGCAATGCCTGCTTTGTCCACGTGCTAATAGCGGCATTTTTTTTATCTCGTCGTAATGTTGTTGTTCTCTCGGATATATTTGGCGTCGTATTTATAAAAAAAAAATAATTTTCATATACAGATAATTCCTTTTTGCCATGTCAGCGTTTTGAGGAATTTTATTTATTATATTTTTTATTTTATTTGTTTATATTGCTTATTTGTTTTTTGTTAACTTTTCTCGTCTTATTACTATATTTAACTTCGTGCCCATCATATTTATCAAATTTCACGTTCTGTCACTTCACACATTCAATATTATCCGGTAGCGTATCATATTGTGTCATAACTGCATGTTTCTTTTGTGTGTGTGGTGTGTGTGTGTGTGTGTGTGTGTGTGTGTGTGTGTGTGTGTGTGTGTGTGTTTTGAGGTCATCTGTACAAAAGCGGAAATGTTTCTCTTTTCTAGTTTCTATTGTTGAAGATGTATTTTTCGTGCGATAAATTTTATTTAGCTTTTGATTTTGTTTTGTTTTTTAAATCAAAAATATTTTGAGTACTCAAAACACTATATGTACCCATTTTCGTGACTGTGAATGTTGTATACCTAAGTTTTCATCGGCTCTGTATTAGAAGTTTCTGGCTTCAAAATTTCATTGGTGCCTTGAGACATAATTCAAATTGCATGAAGCAGATCTTCATATTTTCTTCGAAGTTACCTCTACATGACATTTTTGTTAGCGGTTGCAAGAGATCCGTGCTAATTCTTTTTCTCCTGATATCAAATAATATATATTTCTAGCTTATTCATGTTAGTAACTTTTTTAAGTTCGTTCGTCTGGTATATCAATTTCTAATCTACTAGAACGTGACTGGTAATAGTATGAACTGACACGAGAATGCTGGTTGTCTGACCGTCATGAAAACTGAAGTAAATCCAATTTACACACGATCAGAAATATAATTAAACTTAAATGCATTAAAGGATCTAAAGAAAACAGAAAAACACGACGCCATGATAGAATCAACAGATTGCACAGTAATTCATGGGATTAGTTCGGCAGGTGAACAATTTAAGGAAAAAAGAATGCCTTGCAATAAGAATAAGAATAATAACAAACTCCAAACATCTGACGACTGTATATCTCATTTGTAAAATAATTTCCCTTTTTTTTCTGTTCTTTTTTTTTTTTTTTTTTTTTTTTTTTTTGCAAATAGATAATTTAAAGTGTAGTATCTGATCTTAGTAACACACAAAAAGAACGTCTCCACTTAGGCAATTTAAATTTGTTCCATCTCGAGTTACTTTTGAGGGAACTGGACATCTCTCACATAAAAGAAGAACTTGTATCTAACATTGCCCTTGTGAGGAGGAAACTAAACAAGTCTGAAGGGCTCATCACGTTTAAGTTGGTAAAGAATTTTAGTCGGTTCATCATGCTTAAGTTTGAAATAAAAATTTTATATGCGCCCACATATATTAGAAGCTCTGTCCATCTGTCGATTGTTTCATTGGTCTGTCATATTTTATTGCCATGTGTGCAGTTTGAATGGACGCATTTCAATGCGTTTTTTTTTTTCTTTAAATTGTTCACCTGTTTCTTCCCCCCTCTCATGCCCTGTTTATCTTTACAATTTTACAAAATTTTATTTAATTTAATTTTTTATTACTCCCCCCTCTTTTCCCTTCTCTCTTTTCTCTCTCTCTTACTTCCATTCTCTTGGTTTTTAATATACAAATGTAATCACAAAAACATATCTTTCCTTTTTATTTTAACTTGAATCATCTGACGATATGAACAGATAATTTTTATCCTGTCTATTGAAACAATTTGTAATGAATTAAGTTAATACACTTGAGATTGTAATAATCAAACACACACACAACTACGCACACACACACGCGCGCGCATGCACACACCTATATATATATATATATATATATATATATATATATATATATATATATATATATATATGAAGAAGAAGAAGAAGAAGAAGAAGAAAGAAGAGTAATAGATAATTGAGCGTGTCAAAAAAAGTTTGTTGGGTTCTGGATGATGACCTGCACGTGTCTCAAGGCCGACGGTAGGGGGGGGTGCAGAAGAAGCTGAGATACGTCCAATTCAAATAGGTAAACAGATGCGTATAATATAGCTTATATAAAATCTCTGTGCGTAGGAAATCAGTTATAGATTCTGTTGAGTAGATTTTAGAATTAAAAACATAGAAGTAAAACATATTTGGCTCTACTAACGTATTGAGCACTTTTTATTCTTGTTTTTACCAAATATACCTCTTAATACACACATACATATATATATATATATATATATATATATATATATATATATAGTAAGTTATAAAATATATATGGCGATTAAGCTACAAAGAATATTCCGTGTTTCATCCACGCTAGGATTCATTAGGCTTATGCGAAGAGTTGTGGTAGTCTCGCGTTTTTATATACGCACCCTTCCTAATCAGCCAATGAGGAGTCACTTACAGGTTACTAGTTTAAAATAGGTGAGAACGCTAAATATCTACCCTCCCCGCTAAAATAGCACACACAAACGAAGGGGTGAACCGGAGGTTAACTGGGCTTTTGTCCTGTAAGTGCCTGCTCATTGGCTGGTTAGAAAGAGTGTGGTGGAAACTAGAAAGCTGATTGGTTAACTAAAAACTCAATAGAATGTGCGTATATAAAAACGCGAGACTACCACAACTCCTCGCATAAGCCTGATGAATCCTAGCTTGGATGAAACGCGGAATATTCTGTGTAGCTTAATTGTCATATATATTTTATAACTTACTACTTAGTTCTACCTACATTTGAGCACTGTTGAAGTAAATACTTAAAGTTTACGCATAAATTTATGCTTTCGTATATTAATTTATGTGATTAAATGAAGTAGTCATATATATATATATATATATATATATATATATATATATATAAAATAAAAATTATCATTAAATTACTTCCCCTCAAAGTAACAATATAATAAATTCTAAACACGAACTGATCTCTTTCTGTAAACATAAGCTTTTACTTTAACCTTTCATATATATATTTTTTTCTATAACATTATCGTTTTTTTCTACATACTTTCTTAATGTTTTATAACTTAATAATCCTTTATTTTAATTCTTTATTTCTTCTTTGTTTGGCCAGTTTTTATCTGCAATTTCCGTTTTAGTGTTTAAATATTCCTATCTATCAAATATATCAATCTACCTACACATTCATATCCTGTATGTATATTTACTTATATTTTACTATATGCATTTACTAACATACTTGCTTTATCCGGAATTTGCTTACACCGGCCATTCTCTTCCCTTAATTTATCTTTTCATTTCATTTGGTGTCTTTTAATAACTCCTGCTCATATTTTTTTAAGTAATAACTTGTATATTTCAGTTGACCTCTTTTTTTTTTTTTTGCTCTATATTTTTGGCGCCTTTTAACGTCATCTTGTCTGGTTCATTTCGACATTGGCTTTTCTATTTTAGATTTAATTCAATCACCATTCAATTCTTTTTCTCGCTTCTTTTTCATTCATTTTTTTTTTCTCTCTTCTTCTTCTTCTTCACTAATTTTCTTAATTAAGCCTTGCATCGGCAGCCGAGTCTAACCCATATCTTATCTTTATTTTAATAATATTATTGGAATTCTTTCCCCATTTCCTTGTACCTATTTGTGAATTATTCCACGGATTTCTGCCCTTTGGATTATTTTCAACCATCTTCCAATTACGCGATTCCCTTGGATTTTACTTGTGCGAATGGAAATTTAACTAACTTTCTTGGGTTTGCATTTTTGGATTTTATCGTCATTGGATATTTTACCCTTCACCAGACTATCCATTCACGTGAAATCACTTTTTTCTTCACCCTATTCCCTCTGCTTCACTTTTTGTTATCAAGTAAGATCTTTGACTTACTTGTAGTTTCATCAAATACTTTTGCAAGCAAAATCTGATCCCGCATTTTGCTAAATCTTACTCTCTGATGAGAAGGAAAGTATTTCTTCGAAACTCCGCGGATTAAGGACTATCAATTTATTTAGTGTTTCCTTTTCAAATTAAATATGTTTTTAACTCTTCAAAGTGTTTTTAACATGTTTTATTAACTATTTGCTCTCTCTCTCTCTCTCTCTCTATATATATATATATATATATATATATATATAGAGAGAGAGAGAGAGAGAGAGAGAGAGAGAGAGGTCTGCACTAACACTATGTTCCATGGGAGTATGAAATTCACAAGCGGTCTCGAGTTGCATGTATATCATTGTTAAGGAAGATGACGACGTTAGGTTTTTGCAACTCTTGCAGGCAGGTGTCGACGTCCTCCTGCATACAGCGCCCAGAATTCCCAAATTGGTCACCCTTTTTAGTACTGACCAGGAAAATCGTTGCTTAACTTCGGTGATCTAACCATAACTGGTCTGTCACCGTGATTATGCCGTACATGTATATGTGCTTGCATTTTCTCCTTCAATCAGTCGGTAGTATATTAATTCTATTTTTAAACACATTGAACACTTTTCTCTCTATTCTACTAACGCTACTAACGAAAATGACAAATAAAGTTGTTTATTTATATTAAAATGAGACTTCCTTTCGTTGTCTCCATTATCAAACCTAGTCGTGTGTAAAAGAGAGAGACTTTAAATTCTTGGTGGTTGAAATGCCATTGGAGAGAAAACATACATGCTTAAAGAGATTTCAGCTTGGGGCACTCCAATCAATGTTTCTTGGATAAGTAATTGTTGTTGCTGAGAGTCGAAGCACGCTGTAGACGTCACTCAGAAAAACTTTGATTTCGTTGACCAAGTCGCTGTTTTTACAAGGTTAGTTAATTTGACATAGGCATGTTACTTGTATGATTTAAAAGAAGCGGGAATCATTTTCACTGTTAAAAAAAAACTTCGCACCTCTATGTAAAAATCCGACGCCACACTGCTGTCTAGAACAACTGACTTCATCAGCGACTCCCTCTTCTAAAAGAAAGAAAGAAGTGAGAAGTAAAGAAGAGAAAAGAGTAAGCCGAACAAAGAACGAAAATAAGGAGCTTGTATCACCTAATTTTATTGTCAGTTCCTCTCGCACATTAATTTCTAATCTACCACAAGCAACCGCGATATTTTCTTTATTATACAGGTTTTTTAAACAATTGTAAACCAGGTGTTTTTCTTTGAGTATAAATCATTATAAAAAGATATATAATGAATCTTGAATATATGCGTGTGTGTGTGTGTGTGTGTGTGCGTGTGTGTACATTGTCAAAACTTTAAAGCTGTGTGTGTGTGCCCGTGTGTGTTAAATATGTGTTAAATGCTACATATACGAGTTGCAAAACAGACATACGCCATCGCAGTTAACGTATTCTACGATTGGTAGAGAAGAGGGTAAATAGAGAGGAAAAAAAGCAATCTTTCGTCAATTGGGTATATGCGAATTGGGGTAAATTAGGGTAAGTGTTTGAGTGTGTGGCTAGGAGAAACTTAGGGTGAGTCGTTGTCTGTACAAACAGGACAATTGGGGTTAATCGTTTGGTGAGGATAGGGGAATTTAGGGCTTTTGGATAAGTGCAATCGAGAGTTGTCGAGCAGGGGACAGAAGCAATCTATAGTTGAGTGTAAAAATATTTTGATATCTTAAAAAGATTATAATACTCATTAAATGTATAATGTTAGAAATTTGAATGAAATATGTTTAATATAGAAAATGAAATACTAAATAATTATTAATAAGAAGTGAAGTTGTTTTCTTTAGTAACAAAATATATTGTATTTTGTTCAGGAAAAGTGCATTAGTTTATCTCGCTTATATTTTTGCGGAATGGTTAGGAACCTCTTGCTTATGCAAGATGTTCCTAACCTTGGGCTTTCGGGAAATCCCAGTTGAGAGACACTGGTCTAAAGTTATAGTTATATGAGCCGAATGTCTGAGCTTTCGATTTTGTGTGAGCGTGTCAGTTAATCTAGTTAAAGTGTTGGGTTTACTTTTGAAACAAAACCAAAACAAACAAGAGGAGATCTTTTTACGGTGCGTCCATTCAATCTACATTTCATATTATTTCAAGTTTGAACGTGACAGACCAACCGACCAACCGACAAAAAAGATTATCTACCATAGAATGTGTCCAACAGCTGCTCTAAACGTATTGTTCAGTATTGATACCACAATTAAATTAAGCAAATCCCTGAACGTGCATCTATTTGTATTGTCAATAGACACATGAAAGGTAAACTTGATGTATACAATTTTAAATAATCTTTATGGAAAAATGCAGAAATTAAACAAAACAGTTTTTAATGTCTCCCACCGTAAAGCACTGCTTACAATTGTGGATTCCTTCCTTTTCTGTCAGACTGAATTCTGTCATACAAGTTTCATGTTTACCGAACGAAAGAACAAGAGAGACCGACTAAAACCTTTGAAAGTAAAACATGTTTCTGTAAGACGTAAGAGTAAAACTCATTGAAGGTGAAAAATAGCTTTGATTGTGAATAAATGGGTCAATATCTGAGATTGATTTTTATTACCTTCGTGTATTCTTGCTGGCTTTATAAGTATTTCAATATACAGACTTCAATAAAGTATTGTGTTCCGAGAATGTTCTGCCGTTAGTTGAATAGCATGAAATAGCATTCATTCGTACTTCTCGTTTATACATTTGGTAGCGATGCTAAATATACGTATGCAAAACAGAGATACGCCATCGCAGTAGACGTATTCTACGATTGGTGGAGAAAAAGGTGAATAGAGTGGAACAAAGCAATCTTTCGTCAATTTGGTATATGCAAATTGGGGTAAATTAGGGTTAGCGTTTGGGTGTATGGATAGGAGAAACTTAGGGTGAGTCGTTGTGTGTACAAATAGAACAACTGGGGTTAATCGATGGGAGGATGATAGGGACATTTTTTTTGAGCGATTTCAACCAAAAGTGTTTTTATGGGGGGAGCATGGAAGCAGTCGATAGTCAGATGTAGAAATATTGTGGTTAACATTAATAAAAATACATCCTGTTAGTTATTTAAATGAAATATTTTCAATTTAATGAAAATATTCAATTAAGCCCGATGTGTAGTAATAAAGCTATGAGATTTATCAAGGATATCATATAGGAACGTTGAATAAAAATTCGGATTTTTTAACAAGGAAAATATTAAATTAAGCCCGATACTTAGCTATCGTTGCCTCCCTGTAGTCTCAAAAAAAATGGATACCCACTGTAAGAGTAGGTCCGCGTGTTATTTTAAGGTAAGGGTTGCGCAATTCTCAACTAGATCTCTCCTAAATCGACACGGCTTGAGCCCAGTGGGAAGAAGTCCAGGACGACTTGAAACAATGCCAAGATAAGCGGGGAGCACATACAACACCTGGAATTCTCAAATAGATACCCATTTTAATACTGACTAGGCTCAAAGTTTCTTAGCTATAAGACTATTATTATCGGGTATTTTATATACTAAAAAATATGTAGAATGAAAATTTATTTTTACAAAATATAATAAATACATTAAATTAAACTTCATACGAAATAAGATCATCACACGAATTAAGTGTGTTGTATTAGAAACTTGAATGAAAAATCGTTTTTTTTTTCTTTTAATATATGGAAAATATTAAGCCCGAAACTTAGTAATAAAGTATTAACAGTAATAAAATTGTTAGAAAGTTGAATGAAAACTAATAGTTAAAAATATATTTAATATTAAATTAACTTAGAAATATAGCCATAAAAATAAAAATAAATGTTATTAGAAAGTGTAATTAAAAAACTGTTTCTTTGCAATATAATGAGAATTTAAAATTAAGTCCAATATTAGAACATAATAATAATTTTTTTATCCTTAAATGGTTAAATAGAATATGTATTTATTTTAATATAATGAAAATATTAAATTATAGATATACTGTAGATGAATGCGAAATTCTGTTTATGGAAATTCCGTTTGGCTTTAGGTACACAGAGGAAGAAAGAGAATTGTTTTGCAGCGGTGGTTAAAGGCGATGTTTTGCTCTGAAAGTTTTACAGGAGAAACAAAAAATGGAGTCCAGCCGACCACTTACCATAGAAATAATAGAAAACTAGGGGAAAATAGAGATAATCCCATACGAGGTTGCAAATTCGTTTTTTTGTTTTTTTTTTTTGTTTTTTTTTTTACTCTGTCAGAGCAAGAAAGGATGCTATCAGTCACATCTCTCAAAACTATGTTTTTATTTTCTGTATTTCTCAACAAGAATCCATGTGATACCTGAGGTTTCATAAAAGATTAAGTAAGGATCGCAAGCAACATAGTAAAGGTAAACGAAAAGTAATGGCAATACTTCAAACAATATCTCCTCATCTGCGAAAAACTTTGAGATTTTCTTTCAACTCCTCTTGTTAAATCCACTTCCAGGCGTTTCTTTAACTTGTTAACAGACACTTGCAACCGACCTGACCTTGCTTACAGAAAATTGATCTTCGATTGCCATTCACTACACTTGGTTTGAATAATGTACAACTAGCAGAGCAGCATCAACAGCCTCACATTGAAAAAATATAGCAATGATTAAATGTGTTCTTTTTTTTAATAGCAGTCCAGGAGTAATAGTAGGAGTCCATACTTCCAGATTGAAACAATTTTATGGATAATAGCTACATCGGCCATAAATACCCATCTAGCGTTCAAAAAATTGTTACATCCCACAATATGTCTGACCTTATGCTAAATTAATGACTGCTTTGTATATTAAATCCGTCCAGTATTTTGAGGAAACATGGCTTAATATATTGCTAAATATACAGGGTTTTTTTCTTTTCCAATTGATGAATGGGGATGTTAGATCATCAATCAATCATATACGAAATGCGAAAATACTGTAAAGATGTCTGTTATTTAGAAATGAGTACATGAGTTAAATTGCATTCGTTTTTAAAACCGTATTTCTTCCTTCTTATGTAATTTTTTTCAGATAAAGTTGAATATACATTTTACAATGCATGTTCACGTATGTTCCTTTTGTAGGACATTATTAAACGAAATAAATAATAGAAACAAATTAAATACAGATAACTGTAACACGTTGCTTTGTTTAATAAATCCGTTCAGTATTTTATTGTTTTACTGCTTTAAGAAGCATGGTTTAATCTATTATTAGACTAAAACTGAGTTAATCGACGTTTGTTTCTCTAAGGCTTTTCCTATATATTTTAATCACACAAAATACATATTAAAATATCCACTTTAATTGTTCTAATTAGCCGTCATTCACAATTTACTCACAAAGTTACCCATATTTTACAAATTCTAATTCTCTCTCACTGCATATTGTGTGAGCCTTCCTCTCTCTCTCTCTCTCTCTCTCTCTCTCTCTCTCTCTCTCTCAACAGTCTAAAATAATAAAACTAAATTATAAAAAAAAAAGATTTTCTAGAAAAGGGAGATAACCTGATAATAACTCTGTAGAAGCTGACGTTTAGCGATCCGGCACGAAATTTCTTTCTCTGAGAACAAAGATGCGAATTGGGAGGACGCGTATCTTACAACTCAATAAACAAGAAATGTTTACAGCTGGTTCGTTTGTGACATTTTAATATATCGGAAATATCTGTATAAAATTTAGCAATGCCTTTGCTAGCAAAATAGATAAGTTAATTCGAAAAATTCCACAGTTATAAGTTTGAATAATTGTACATTACAATGTTAAATTATTTTTCATGGGATATTTCTAATTTAAATACATAAAGGGGTTATTTATCAAGTGAAATACTAATTTTATCCTTAAACTTTTTTCGGTTATTTATCAAGTGAAATACTAATTTTATCCTTAAACTTTCTTCTGAAAACGATATTTTGAATCTAAAGTTGTCGCAGACTGAATAGAACTTTTTTCCCGAGAAAAAATATTGCAATCTACACAGAAGGGGCTCACAAATTTGAGGAAGAAAGGAAAGGAGTTTTGATGTCTTTAAATTGCCGAATAAAAGTATGTTTATAATATCCTTTTTTTAGATACAAATGTTTGTGTAGGTTATTTTTTTTTAATTGACCCGTTTGCATGAAAGCTGTGATGTTTTTGGTAACATTTTGCGGTAATTGTGCATAAAAGAAGACAGTAACTTTTAAACACACTGGAAGTTGGCATACGCGTCTCTCAATTTAGGTATGAAAGCACAGAATCGATACAATTTTCAATTATATTTTATGTTTATTTTTTCTAACTTAATTAAACATAGTTATTTAAAAAGATATGAGATTAAAAATATTTTTTAAAAAACAATTGATAAAAATGTTTATATATTTTTATATATTTTTATAAATTTTATAAAATTTTTTGTTAATATATTTTTCAAATATATTTAGGTTTTGTTTTTTTTTCTATGACGATCTTTTTATCACTTATTTTTATTTATTTTTTAATCGCGTATCCTTTTATCAATTTTTTTTAATCGCATATCTTTTCAAATAACTATGTTTATTTCAGTTAATGTTTTATATTTTGTTAAACTATTTAAATATTTTAAAAATATATTTATTTACAGAAGTATGAAAAAACTATGAATGTATCACTTTTTTTATAGTTTTAGCAGTTTAAAAAAGGTGAATGTGACACAGAAAATAGTTTAACAGTTTAAAAATGTGAATATTTCACATATTTCATATATGTTAAAAACACTAAATTTAAACAACATAATAAGTACGAATAGATTACGCAGCCTTAAATAATAAAACTAGCAATATTTGAAAAAAAAAACTAAATATGTTTGAAAAAATATATTAACAAAAAAATTATAAAATTTATAAAAATATATAAAAATACATAAACTTTTTTACCAATTGTTTTTTTTTATTTTTTAATCGCATATCTTTTTTATGCGATTAAAATTTAAAAAATAATTTAAAAAAGTTTATATTCTTTTATATTTTTATTATAAGGGGGTGAAAAAAAATAAACATAAAATATAATTGAAAATTGTATCGATTCTGTGCTTCCATACCTAAATTAAGAGACGTGTGTGCCAACTTTGGGTGTGTTTAAAAGTTAGTGTCTCCTTTTATGCACCATTATCCATTTTGCTTGAGAAACTTTTTGTACAAACACTTTTGTATATTTGCTCATTTAACAGAACTTGGTCCGTGGTAATCGCTTTCGTATACACTTTTTTTTTTTCTAGAAATATACTTTTTGTTTGTACAGAAAATATTTTTATCGAAACCCTTTGGTGTATTTGCATCCTCCCAATATTTTGTACATTTTGTAATATTTATTGCTTGCATAGCAAGCTTAAATATCCTCTCTTTTGAGGATTTTTATGTAAAATAAATTATTTTCTTCTGTTTTAAAAGAAAACCATTTTAGCTGATTATTCTAGCACACTTTTCCTTACATTTTTATTTGCGAATTATTTGGTTTTATACAGAAAAGAATAAAACTCCGATACAAGGAATATTCAGAGACTGCGTCTCATTCATCGTTGAAAAATGTGTCGTTCGATTAGGATTTCCTATCGAGTCTCCAGTGAAGCGGTTAGCTCCCCTTTATGAAAATCATGGTTTGTTTTTCACGCCGTTTGATTGAAGCGTATAATTTATACTGCATCATTTCTGGGTAGCGAACGCATGTGACTGTTTGATCAACGAATAATGCACTTCTCATCATTTATCAACTCTGCTTTGCATTGCTCTTTCTCCCCTTCCCTCTCCTCTCTCTCTCTCTCTCTCTCTCTCTCTACCCCCTCTCTTCTCTCTCTTCCTCCCTCCTTCTCTCTTTAGGACGGTAAATAAAAGTTTCATTTAGAAATTAAGTGAAATAGTCATATTTTTACACACCTATATAGCATCTGTAATCACCTCATTTTAGATGATAGGAAACAATCTTGGCATTTAATGGTGCAATTGTACAATATACAAAATGTTTTAATCATTTTTAACAGTTTAGACATTTTTTAAATTTGAAAAAAAAATAGGAACAATAATAATAATAATAATAATAATAATAATTTAAGGACGTTGGGTAGACTTATTGCCACCAATATTCCAGTGAGACAAATGGGCATTGTCAGCAAAAAATCAATGGCAAACGACTGTTGCGATGACGCAAATTTATTTGTAACGGTTGTCGAAAGAGGGGAGGATTACTGGAAATCTGAGGAGACTTGTTGTCACCCACACTTTGATCTTTGTCAGTGAGTAATCTCTTTTGATGAGCTGTGGGAGAACTCCTAGTGAGTGAAATAATGATAATAATTAGGCATTTTATCCGGTTAAAAACAGACAAAAGTTATTGCCTATTAACTTACAATGAGTGCGTGAGGTCAAATTGATAGTTGAATATGGTTAAATTTGTGCTCATTTCTTAATTAAATACTAATCCTAATAATCCTTAACTGTGAATCGAATGGATGATACAATACTTAGTTTGCTGCGCCATAACAAAGGTCTACACAAAATTTTAGCCAGGTTGTTTCAGCAGTTTCTGAGAAAAATGGAATGGACAGATAGACAGACTTAGAGAATAATAATATAAATAATGAATATATTAATAAGATAGCGTGTGTTATTTTCTGTGTCACACTTACATTCAGGTCGTTTAATTGTTATGTACCGCCATTTCTTGTAATAAATATTTTTTTACAAGAATTTGTCATAAGTTTTGGTTTTGATTTCAGCTTCGATTATAGCTGATGGCACTTAAGTCATCTATTTTATTTCTAAATAATTTTATCAAGAATTCTTCATAAGTTTTGGTTTCGGTTTCAATTATAGCTGAAGGAACTCAAGTTATTTATTTATATATATATATATATATATATATATATACATATCATAATTTTTTATTTCGGTTTCGATTCAAGCTAATGCATCCAAGTCATATGGATATAGTTCTTATTTTGGAAATCACAACTTTATAATATAAAAATCGATAGAACATTAACTCTATAATAATATATACGAAATATGCAAGAATTAAAATATTATATTTAAGCGTGCTTTACGACCGGACTTTGCCGGGCGTTCATGCTAGCTTAAATAAATATTTTGCAGTTTTAACAAAAAAGCTACAATAATATCAGATCGTGTCCATTTACATCTGAACATCTACACAACGCCAACATTAATATATCACATATGAATGAGTCTCCTGTGTAATTTCAACAGGCCCCGCTAGTAATAATAATAATAATAATAATAATAATAATAAGAAGAAGAAGAAGAAGAAGAAGAAGAAAAAGAAGAAAGAAAATTCTTTTTACTTCTGCATCCGTCTTATCTTGCTTTCAATGCGTTTATGATACCTCTCCGAACTCGCCTACCACACAATGCTTCAAGTAAACTACAGAATCTTTTATTTTCATACAATTTCTAATATTTAATTATGAAAGTGCCATCGTATTCTGTAAACATGCTGAGGTAAAGTCGATTAACAAGAACTTCAAAAACCATTTGTTTACCAAACTACATTGGACTAAGTTTGCTATCCGGGGTTTCAGAAATCTTATTGAAAGATCCATTCATTATGACAAATATGCCGGGTGTCCAAAAAGTCACTGAAGGGTTTTGAACTTAAATAGATTCTTTATTTTTGATGATGTCTTTCTGTAATTTCAACACAATCTGACTAAGACATTGGAAAATTTATTTTAAAACGTCCAAAATTTAAATAATCTTTATTTATGACAGTAATGTCTTTTAAATAGTGTCCATTTTCACCTCCACA
The DNA here is from genome assembly GCF_053919585.1 of Euprymna scolopes. Classification (NCBI taxonomy): domain Eukaryota; kingdom Metazoa; phylum Mollusca; class Cephalopoda; order Sepiida; family Sepiolidae; genus Euprymna; species Euprymna scolopes. Next base: position 41,243,187 of record NC_136483.1, on the reverse strand, counting down.
TATTTTTGCTTTTCTCAAAACATTATTCATGAGAGATTGCGGACTCTGTGGATTGCGATTTAACCCCCCTTATTTCGTTCCTAATGTTTTTTTATTGTTGATCTTTATTTGTTTTTATTGTTTTTGTTTGTTTTTTGTTTTTTATTATTTTTGGAGGGGTTGGGGTTTGTTAACATAAACTCTTTCTTTAGATATCCCCACAAGAAAAAGTCGGGGCTAGTCAAGTCTGTTTTGGAAAGAGCACAAATATGCAATGCTAAAAGTGGGCAACATTTAAAAGACATTATTTTTCATAAATAAAGATTGTTTGAATTTTACATTATTTTTAAAATTTTCCCGTGTCTTAGCCAGATTGTGTTAAAATTTCAGAAAGATATCATAAGAAATAAAGAATCTATTTAAGCTAAATACCCTTCAGTAACCTTTTGGACATCCTATATTTATGTCATTTCAAAATGTATTTTGAAATGAGATCAGTCGGTTCGCCATGATGAAAAAATCTTTAAAGATCCCCGAAATCCTTGGTAACAAACTTATGTCAATAATGTAGTTGCAAATCATACGGTTCATACATTCATTTCACATTTGACACTCGATTACTTGCAACAGCTTATTTGTCTGACCTCTTTCCCAGATCTGGTAAAGAAAACACAGAAATGACCAACTGAACTTGTCTTCTATAAAATCTGGACATGTTATTTCTCTCTCTCTCTCTCTCTCTCTCTCTCTCTCTCTCTCTCTCTCTCTCTCTCTCTCTCTCTCTCTCTCTCTCTCTCACACACACACACACACACACACACACACACACACACACACACACTTTTTACTAGTCTTTCTTTTTCTTCTTATTCTTCTGACTTTCACTAATTGTATCATTAGTTATTTGTAACGTTATTTCCTCAATAAATCACAGCGTTGTTTTGTTGGTTTCGCATTTCCGAAGAAGGAATACATTTCTACTGAAACGTCGTATTAATTAAATAACGCCTTTTACACAGAAGATTTTTTTCCAATCACTATTTATATTTAATATAAATCACACTGTCGGATAAGTTTTCCCTTCTCATACAAAACCCTGATTTGAAAAATGAATATAGTTACGGAAAAAAATGGGTTTTGATTGATTGATTTGTAAAGCGTATTATTTTTTGTATGCCCTTTGTATACCACGCAAGTATATTGCGTTCTGCTATCTGTTTTTCTTCTTCTGGTCTTTCTTTATCTTCTTCGCCTTCTTCTTCTGAACCTACTTCTTTCGTTTTTTTTTTTTTTTTTTTTTTTTTCAGCCCTTCTCATTCATTATCGGCTTCCCCTTCTCTTCTTTCTTTATACTTGTACTTCTCTCTTCCTTTCTCTTCTTGTTTTTGTCATTCTTCTTCCTGTTATCTTTATTCTTCGTCTTATATTCACCTCTCTCCTTCTCTCTCTCTCTCTCTCCTTCTTTCTCGCTCTTATCTCATCCTCCTCCTCCTCCTCCTCCTCCTCCTCCTTCTTCTTCTTCTTCTTCTTCTTCTTGATGTCTGTGTGTGTGCACACCAATATGAACAGACGGGTCGGCTTCGTTCCATGGCCGTGTGCGAATCACAACAAAGAAACTGCGCTGGAAAACAACATCGATGGAAGATGCCTCGTGTAAAAATAGCAGCGCTGAGTATTGATTATTTCTATGCCTCACCACACGAAGATGTCATAAGCACAAGACGGGGAAAAAGCGAAGTTAAAGAAAGGCGATTTCGAGGTGGGAGTAAAATGACGAAGTAAGAGAATAGGTAAAGCAAACGAGAATGTAAAATAATGTTGAGAATAGGCGTGAGGGGTGACTTAAGGTCGACAGAAAAGAGAACTAAATAACAGAGGTAAAGAGAACAATGGAGAAAAACAGTTTGTAGACGATTAGTTGAACATAAGTTGCTATTTTTCGAATAGCTGGTGAAAATTGCATATTCATGCCTTTCCTAGAGTAATCAGTGCCTAATTGAGCACAATAGGGTTTGAACTCGAGATACTCGATTTCGTAGGTCGCGACGGTATCTATTATAATGTCCATGCACCCCCAAGAAGAAAAAAATGGTATAAAAATATGACGAAAGAAAATAAAAGTGATTGAAAACGAAGAGTTGGGAGATAAAAGTGACAAATTGCGAAATATTATTACTTTTCTGATCGGACTAATATACAGAAGAAAGATGGTGACTGAAAATGGTTGGCTTGTTGTAGGTCTTTGATGCATGCCAACAGTCACTGAGTTATTTTGTGTCGAAATCGTACATATGTTTGGTGCATGATTCGTTTGTAAATTATTTTGTTTTATAGCCATTATATTTTGTTTCAGAAATATATTCTGTAAACGATAGTTTCTATTTCATTTTTTGAGTACCTATCAGGTACTACCATTCCGTCAGAGTGAAATTGGAAGTAGTTGCAATTAAAGGTTGACTCCACACTCCACAAAATTCACTAAAATGAGGTTTCACCACTGCATGCACTTTTGTATCATACCCAGAATTATTGAGGGAGGGGCGAAAATGGATGTGGGGTGAAATAAGGGATGTTTTCTGGGAGAGGACAAGAGTGAAAGAAATGAAGAGGGACAAGGAAAGATGGGAAAAAGTGAAGCAGAAGACACAGAAACGGGGTCGGGATAAGAAAGGAAAAGTTGAGACATGAGAACAGTTAATGACGAAAGATGTGAAGTAGAAAAGGGAAAAAACGAAAATCTGGGTTTGGATCAAAAGCGGTTCTCGCAATTTGAACATTGAAAGGAGGCAGGTGTGTGTGTGTGTGTGTGTGTGTGTGTGTGTGTGTGTGTGTGTGTGTGTGTGTGTGTGTGTGTGTGTGTGTGTGTGTGTCAAAGAGATGAAACATAACTAAAAAATCTGCGTTCACTAAATGATATTTATAAAAATCAGATTTTGTTAATTACGGAAGGCATCAAACAGCATTTAATCTTGAACTTTTCTCCAGCTCGCCAAGACACAAACCCAGTCTAATTATAGTAAAAAAAAAAAGGAGTGTCAAACTCTGTCTTATCCTACTCTTTCTCGCTCATTATTTTTATTTATTTCTACTACTACTTCTACTACTACTACTACTACTACTACTATTACTATTACGAAAATCTAAAATATTTTATATTCTGCGACTATACCCACAATGTCACTGCTGGTTTAGTTTTATTAGATCCTGCTAAAATATGAAAAATATTATAAGTTATTTGAGCCATTCATAATTGCAAAAGTTTGTTTTCCATTATTTAAAATTACACCGTATCATCTCAGGAGGGGGGCTCGCGTCAAACTGCCATGGAATTTTGAACTCAAATCTTAATTAGAACCATGTCGCATCATCAAAACTTGTGACCTTCTTTCTGTTAATTTGTTAAATCTTGCTACACTTGCTGAGAATTGAACCCGGTGCTCCATGACAACATGCACGTTAACGTTCACAAGGAACATTAGGGGGAACAGATACATTGAGAGCATTGCCAAGGCTGCTGCGAAGAAGGTGGACTCTCTCTACCGTGCTAGAAAGCTAGTTACGCCTGAAGGTATCCTATACCTCTATAAAGCCACCATTCGCCCGTGTATGGAGTACTATTGCCACATTTGGTCTGATGCATCTGCTACTAGTCTCTCGCTCCTGGATAGGATTCAAAAAAGAGTTGCCAACCTGTTAGGTCCTGAACTTTCATTTAAACTTCAGCCTCTGTCCCATTGACAAACTGTTGCATCCCTCTGCTTGTTCTACAAGTATTTTAATGGTGAATGCTCTGACGACAAGCACTTGTACCCACTTGGCGTAAACACTCCCGACAAACCTGACAAGCAGTTAAATACTACCCCTACACAGTAGAGATCCCTAGATGTAAGAAAGTCTTCTACTCCAATAGTTTCTTCCCCAGAACTGCTAGACTTTGGAACTCCCTTCCGGGATTCTGCTTTCTCAAATGTACTGACATGCTGCAGTTCAAGTGTAATGTGAACAAACATCTTGTTGCTCATCTCCATTCATAATGTCCCTACAACTTATGTTTCTGATAGTAGCCCCTACTTCTTTGTTTTCCAGCTATTTGTGATATTTTTAGATTTACAAAGCATTCATGAGTTATTTCCCTTGAGCTATATTCAAGTTATCTTCCCTAAGCTGTCAAACCTATTCTATTTGTAAGTACAAAAGAAAACTTGTTCCAAGCATGTGCGAGATTGAAAACGAGGCTTGTCCTCTTTCTGACTGTTCCTATTTACAATTTCTCCCCACGGGACAGAGTTAGACACCAGGGTCGTTTTTTAATGTGGAGAAAAGGAACAAAAATAAAAATTGTCTCAGTCGTGATGGCACTGACAGAGAACAAGAACGTGATCACTAACAGAGAACAAGAAATTGAAGTGCAGCCTCTGAAGAACAGATACTACACTTTGATCTTGACCCGCACTGATTGTTACCTTCGAACTTGATAGATTTATTTCACTCCACCCAGCTCTACACCTTTACACGAGCTTCACATCACTGACACTGCTTCGTCAGATTTCACATCTGGTCGCAGTTTAGACGAAACTCTCAGACAGCTATCTATACTGACCTTAGAATACTGCCAAAAATGTTTCCAGGATAATATCATAATAAGCCGTATTTACTTTTACAAAATTCAAACATCTCTCTATAAATTGTTTGCCCTAGCAATTCATGTTTATTTCGATTGCACTTCGAAGCTATTAACGTAAACTCGATGCTATGTTCACCGTGTTTTATGTATCATGCATCTCTTACCTTCTCTGTTAGAATAAATATGTATAAATGTAAACTTTAGAGTTTCTTCATCATTATCTTTTCCCGTTTTATTTCTTTCTCGTGTAACTCAGGATAAGATAACATATCCAATATAGCAGTCCTGTGTTGGAGAAGAAACTTCAAGACGTTCATCGCTATAAAAAGTAAAAAATAAAATCAGAATATCAAATAATCTAATATTTCCAATACTATTAAAAATATTGCTTCATTAGAATCTCCCAATTAGTGTTCATTATGATAAGTAAATTGGTTTTCCAGTGATGCTTAGTTCCTCTTCTCTCAACTTCACCCCACTGGTGGCGACCGTCACTTGTTTTATTTTGTTTTAACTGTAAATAATAATGATTTTTCACCTTTCCCAAAATAATTTTAATGAAAGCATATTTTTGGATTTAATCTGTGACGTCATTCACTCGGGGTCGATTCTGCCGCCTCCAAGTGAGTTAAATTAACATTCATTAAAGTGCCGCAGAACGATATCAGAGTTCGCGGAAATAGTTCTTTATATCAATTTTAAAACAGAACATTATAAAAATAAACGTTATCACAAAGATTAAATAAGAACAAATGTATTTGAAATATAACAGATTCAGCTTCCTGCGTTGTCGATTCGATAAATTTAACCAAGAGTTTAAGTTAAATTTCTTTGTAAAAGTTCAGTATGCAATTTTAGAATGAACTTGAAACTTATACAGTCTTTTTATATAAAAATACATTTGTTATTCGTATGCGAATAGCAAATGTGCTTTAGATTTAATGCCAGTTGAGCAGCTAAAAACCTGCCTCAAAAGTATAACTTTTTCACCATTCGAGTTTAATCTGCTCTTTCAAAGTAAAAAGCAAAACGTGTTCTTTCTTTCAAAATTCACTCAAGGGTCTGTGAAAACGGTAATTCGACGAGCCAGGCCTGAAAAATTATAATAGAAAACGTGCTTCAATTTTGATTTTGTTGAAATTTACTTTTCGTTTAAGTAAATTCATCAACATTTCATAGCGTTTTTACATGATCTCCTGTCTAAAAATTAATTTTCCCATGCAAAAAATTCCATAATTCCATTTGATTTGATCATTAATAAACAATGGCACACGTCTGGAATTATTATAGGATATAGTTGTTACCAAACACTACATAGACCTCCATTACATATACACGTTCTTTCAGTCAGAGAAGATTGCTTCCTATAATCGAAAATATAAATATATAATAAACAAGAAAAAACTGGTTCGAAGTAACAAAACTATTTTAAAACATTTAATTAATGCTAGGGTTTGAGCGGGATTTTAATTGTATATGTCTTGGTGGGAGATCTTTGTTAGAGGTGCTTTGTTTTTGTTTTATGATATTAAGTAAAAGGCTGGATTTATTTCCACGGCCTTTTTTCTTTTGCCGTTTGCAGAGTGACACACGGACACAAATACACGAAATGTTACTGTCCCAACTACAGAACCCAAACAAATCAATACCCGAACCTCATTGGCGGTTACAATGTTTTAATTCTTAAAAATATACGGGACTGACATATATAAAAGTAAGCAATACTAAAAACATTTATATAACGACTAGTTGACTCACCCAGCTTTGCATAGATTTCGAATAAAATTGTGTGACCTCTCATCGTGTTTCTGTATATGTGCGTATTTAAATATAATTGATGTCTGCATTATTTACTACTAACTGTCCCTATCCGGCGTTGCCCGGAATTTTTTTTATTTCATTAATAATTTACGAAACTGAAATGTAACAAATATTTTGCATCCTTTTTTTTTAAAAAAAGAAAAAGTGAAAAGTAGATCAAACAAATAGAAATAACTCTATTCATTAAAACAGATTTTTTTTAATCGACCTATATTTGTCAATACAGAGTGACTTCCCTTTTTATCTTAAACTGGCGTCATTTTGAAAATTATTGCACTCAGATTAATTAAGTTTTCAAATGAAATTAAACCGAATTATTTTTTTTTCTTGTACAAAAAATAAAAAGAAAAAGAAAACGAAAACCCTGGACAGAAAATTGATTTGATAGGACGGAACCTATCGATGACTCAAATCAACAAGCAGAATAACTTTATATTATCATATAACTTGTAAGGCTACTTAATAATGTCCGGGATTGAATGAGGAAATATTATGTCCTATTGCTTAAACCTTATAGCTCCATATTACGTTGTTGTAGTTTGTTTTTGATTTTTGGCTTTTTATATTCATTTATTTGGGGGGAGAGGTCGATTTTTTTTTTTTTTTTATATATATATATTTTATAATGTCCAGTTTCGCTGGTTTAATACAAAAAGTTACGCAGAATTGAATTGATGTAAAGAAGTGTATAAAGCGATGTTAAATGAAATAATTTTCGATAAAAATATAGTTTTTAGCCCTTCTTGATGTACAGTCGGTATTTTCCGGGAATGAATGAGGATCCCCCTCTGCTATAAGCCACAGACACATTGACATTTCTATTTTTTTACAGTTACATAATATCCAAATTATAAAGTAAAACGTCGCATTTCCTTTTTATCGATATCATGTGCTAACGCACCTACAATAACATTGCAACGTCATAAATCGAAATAATAGGTAATTGTTCAAGTATCCTGGGTAATGTACTTTCAGAATATATATGGGGTCAATTCCCAAACTCGTAAGAGAATGCTTTTACTAATAAAAGAAATACAATTAAAATTGTCATATTTACTAAGAAATCTGATGGTACGGTTTTGCTTTCGGCAATTTTTTTTTTTAATTTTATAATACTAAAAAATATTGAAGCTTTATTTTTCAACAACAACTGAACAGAGTCTTATTCAATTTCCTCTCTTTTCTAATGTATATCTGCGTGCAATATTGTTTAACAATGAAAAATCTATTATATGCGGTAAATATTATTATTGAGCACCGATTACAGAAAAGGCGTGACGTCACCTGATGCGACAACAAAATTTCAAACCATAATAGAGATTGTCTCATTTTTCCCCTCTGTTTCTATATGATTAAAAATATAATATTATTTCAACTTTTCATGAAAGAAATATATGTATTGTATTCGCCACATGACTGAGAACAGAACTTCCGCCGAGAGGACGGTTCTTCCGTTCTGTCAACACATAAGCAGGTTATACCAAAGTACTTGCTGAAAAACATCTTCAGGGCTGTATTGGGGGGGGGTTGTTTAAAGAATGGTTTCATCGTCCTCCCATATATAGCAAATTTTCCAATGGTTACCCATCTGATACTAGGCAGGCATTTCTTTACTTCATAAATATAAATAGATTTTAAATTAATATTTATATGTTTATTGGCTATCAATTAAGATACTTTGAAATTCCACGGTTGATAACTTATTGTCTTTTCTTTCTTACCAAAAAAAAACATAAATAATAATATAAGTAGTATATTCTCTTGGGAGAACTTCACCACATGATTGAGAACATAGCTTCCGTTAAGAAAAGGTGGTTGTCCCATTGTGTCAATAGGTGCGTAGATTAGCAGATTATACTTTTTTAATCCACTCAAACAAGACAGATGATGAAGGGAGGTTCTGTCACGATTTCTCCATTGCTTATGACCTCACTCAGATTGTTCGCGAACCCACCTGTGTGCCCGATACTGACGGTCAGTATGCAAGTCTCCTAGATCTTTTCCTCACAACTTGCTCTGAACTATGTTCATCTTCCGTTCTGTCTCCACTGGGATCTTCCGACCACTCTTTTGTATCAGTTAAAATAAAAATAAAATGTAATAAGTCCTCAGACATACCTCTCCATCATACAATATATTGATACTCTTTGGCTGACTGGGATAGCTTCCGTACGTTTATATATATATTCCAGTAAAGCAACTGGCCTTGATGGCATTCCAATTATAGTGCTCAAAAAGCTCCAACCAAAACTAGCTCTCATACTTATAAAGCTGCTTAAGCGTTGACTTAAGGAGAATTGCTTCCCAACATCCTGTATTTAAGAATTCAGGTGATCGGTCATCTCCATTTCAGTACAGAACAATAAGTCTCCTGTGCGTCATGAGTAAGTTACTTGAATCTGTGTTAAATAGAGAAATAGTCAACCACCTCAGCAAAAATAACCTTCTTAGTGACATGCAATATGGTGTCCGTTCTGCTAAATCTACACTAGATGTGCTTACGGTTATTTCTCATAGGATTAGCGAATCTCTCGATGGAGGCTTCCTTTCTATGGCAATTGCTCTTGACATAAAGGTTTACTTCACAAGATCTCCAGCTATGTCATAGCTGGAAATGTCTTTTCAATTATTAAATCATTTCTCTCTGATTGGTTCCTAAGAGTAGTGGTTGACGCATAGAACTCAGTATAGTATTAATGCTGGAGTCCCTCAGGAGTTCATCCTGTGTCTAACTCTTTTCCTGATCTACATTAATGGTCTTCCAAATCACATCCTTAGATTATTCGTAGACATTTATGCTAATGACACTACAATCTATGGCAACACATCAAAGGCTGTAAACGATTAAGTTCTCTCTGATTCTCTCTCCTTTGGTACAATGAGGAAAAAAGTGGCTGGTTACTTTTTATGCATCTAAAACCAAGCTTCTATCTTTGCATCATCAACGTTCTGATCTCCATCTGGCATCAATTGAAATGAATGGCTCTCGTCTTGGGGAGGCTCCATGTTTTAACAAGCTTCTGGGCTTGACCTTTACTCTTGATCTGAAGTGGAACATGTACATCAAATCTGTTGCCAAGGTCGCTGGAAAAATGGTGGGATCCTTCTATCAATCCAGTAGATATCTACCTTCTGATGCAATTCTCTATCTATATAAGAGCCAGGTACGTCCAAGAATGGGTATTGTTGCCACATCTAGGCAGGAGCAGCTAGAAAGACTTTATCCTGCCTTGACAGAGTTCAAAATAGACTTTGTAGCCTAGTGGGGATGCTCTTTTCTCTTCCTTGCAACCTCTTTCTCATAGAAGAGACGTTGCGAGCCTGTCTATACTTTATCGTTATTTTCATGGCAGGTGCTCGTCTGAGCTCCAATTTATGGTCCCCTGTCGCCAAACATTCACGAGAAACACTTGTCTAGCTGAAAACCCTATCAATAATTTCCCCCACTCTTTATCTGTGCCTAAACCTAAGTGTAGACCCCATGAAGAAAGCTTCTTTCCTAGAACTGCACACCTGTGAAACTCTCTTCTGATTGCCTGCTTTCCAGCTGACCACAATATGGTCATCTCCAAGTCCAACGTAAACAAGTTCTTAATGAGCCGTTCCCCTTAATCCAATTTACCAAATTTACACTTCTAATGATTACTATGATATTGTCCCTTTGACTACTGCACACTCTTTAACCCTTATACTCGAGTGGCTTCTGGGTCTTGATAAGTCTTGAATGTCTTCAAGTCCAACATAAACAAATTCCTGACAAACCGCCCCCTTAAGTAAGACAGTTTCCATGGCAAGTGCTCGTCTGAGCTCAAATCTCTCGTCCCCCCTCGCCAATCTTTCACGAGAAACACTGTCTAGCTGAAACTACTGTCAATAATTTTCCCCACTCTTTATCTGTGCCTAAATCCAAATGTAGATTCCATGTGCAGAGCTTCTTTCTCAGAAGTGCATGACTGTGGAACTCTCTTCCGTTTACATGTTTCCCACCTGACTACAACTTGGGTGTCTTCAAGTCCAACATAAACAAATTCCTGACAAACCGCCCCCTTAAGTAAGACACTCTATCAAATCTCCAATACTAATGATTACTACAATACTATCTCATTGATTACTGTACACACAATAACCCTAATCCCTGAGTGGCCTCCGGGCCTTGATAAGTGGTGACCTCCACGTAAAAAAAAAAGTGGTGATTCCTTTGTAAAAAAAAAAAAAAATACTGAAGTACTTGCTAAAAGTATCGTCAGGGCTTTGTATTATTTATTTATTTATTTTATTGTTATTCTATTTATTTTGCAGGGGGGGGTATTTATTTATTTATTTATTTATTTATTTATTGCATGGAGGTTTTGCTGTCCTCCCACATACAGTGCTTGGTATTTCCAAATGGTCACCCATTTAGTGCTAGCCAGACACAACATAATTGAATTTCGCTGATCTCATTAGGACTTGTGTGCTAACATAATTGTGCCGTATGTTTACAAAATCTATGCCTAAAACAAATTAAATGATCAACAATCCATTCATATACAAAGCATACGTTTGGTTTAGTCATCGAATGACCTAACAGAGATTGACATGCCGTAAAACCCAACAACCAGCCCATACCAAGTCAATGTCTAAAAAAGTTATTTTCGTCTGCGTTGAACAGCAATTAGCGTATTTTTAAGAACACTTTAAAGCACGTCTATCATCGCTCATAATTATTCATTTGTTTTGTATTTCTTTCACGAAAGCGTGCAATGTGAATCGCTGAATAGTTATACAATTATTAACAAAAAAAATCAATATTGCTATAATCTATAATAAAAAAAAAAATGAATGTGCGTATTTCCGTCTGTATGTTCGCATAAAATTATCTGACATCAAAAGCTTGAACGGTAGTGAATATGACTTTGGTTGGGATGATAAGAACTGTGATATCAGGGATGACTTCTATATTGGTGCCATCCATGTTTGTGTTTTTAAACTCCTAAGTCCCCCTCTACACACACACGTGCGCGCGCATGTTATTATTATTATTATTATTATTATTATTATCATCATCATCATCATCATCATCATACGGCATAATCACGCTGACACATCGGTTCTCGTCGGATCACCGAAGTTAAACAACATTGAGCCTGGTTAGTACCAGATGGGTGACCATTTGGGAATTCTAGGCGCTGTATGTACTCTCTGCCTATCTCGGCATTTGTTTCCAGTCGTCCTGTACATACACTTCACTTACCACTGGTATTTAACAATGTTAACTCAGGAGAGGTGTGGTCAGAGATTGTGCACCTCCTGCCATAAAAAAATTGTGCGCACAGGCACCCTTTCGTGGATATCCATAGTCTGTCAAAGACGGAAGGAGCCCGTACGTGTATTATTATTATTATTATTATTATTATTATTATTATTATTATTATTATTATTATTATTATTATTACTCCTCCCTAGGAGTTTTCACACAGGCCATCATTAAAGAATTCTCTTTGAAAACAACATGTGGTGTTCCCTAGAGTTTGAGTGACACTAAGTCTCCCCAGATTTCCAGTATTCACCACCTCTTTGAACAATCTTTGTAAATTAGTTTGCATTATCGCGATAGCCGTTTTCTATCGTTTTCTCGTTAATAGCGACCACTGGTCTTCACTGGAATTTGGGTGGCAATAAGCCTCCCCAAGATTCCAGTTCTCTTCGCACTTATCCAGTGGAGATTTGGTCAGTACTTTCTCTCCTCGGTCTTTCCATCCTCCCTGATCCTCCTCGCTTAATTGGTTTGGCACCAGTTTACCGTGGCACAAAATAAGGAGGTGGGAGAGAAGGGGGGTTAACTTACAGTTATACAATTTCAGTTTTCATTATTATTATTATTATTATTATTATTATTATTATTATTATTATTATTATTATTATTATTTTAAATGTGAGTTAATTAATGCACCGTAAGGTTTTCTCCCATATACTTTAATAACGCAAAATACATACTAAAATATATCTTAGTTTTGGAATTGAGTAATGCTTGAATAGTTCTAATTAATCATAATTTATAATAAACCGAATAAGTCACCCATATCCCTTTAGCTATATATGTATTTATCTCAACCTCTCCACTCACTATGCTGATTCAACCGCTCTCAAATATATCTGTGAGCATTTAGAAAAAGATTAAACTGGTTCTTCTTCTGTTATGTATTGAGCATCGGGTATGTCAACTAATTTTACATAATGCTTATTTTCAATATTGGTGTACTTATAATCTTTCAATGAAACGCTCTCCGGACAGAGGATCTCTGTCTGGCAGCTTTCAAAGGTTAAACTAGTTCAAACGTAGGGACCGTGTGAGAAATTGCGCCATTGGGGAAAGAAGAGAATTGTTCAGTAAGGATTATGAAGCGATTCATGAAGACGTATGAAGATGTGCTCTCTTTTTTTTTTTTTTATTACATTTTCACCCCAAACAAAGCACATTGCCACTTTGTTGTAGGGGCTATTATCAGGGACATAAGCATCAAGGGTACTGTGTAGGAAGTTGGGCAGCAAGATGTTGGTTCACGTTGCACTTATCTTCTGCATGTCAGTACAGTCGGGGAAGCAGGGACCCGGAAGGGAATTCCAAAGTCTAGCTGTTCTGGAGAAGAAACTACTGAAGTAGAAGGCTCTCTTGCATCTAGGGATCTCTACTGTGAAGGGGTGGGATTTAGCTGCTTGTCGGGTTTGTTGGGGGTATTTACATCGAGGGGCACAAGTGCTTGCAGTTCGTCAGAGCATTCACCGTTAAAGTACTTGTAGAACAGGCAGAGGTATGCAACATTTCGTGGATGTGACAGAGACTGAAGTTTAGCTGACAGTTCAGGACCTATCAGATTGGCAACTCTCTTTTGAACCTTATCTAGGAGCGAGAGTAGTGGCAGATGCACCAGCCCAAATATGACAACAATACTCCATACATGGGCGAATGATGGCCTTATAGAGGTATAGGATACTTTCAGGCATTAGTATCTTTCTAGCACAGTAGAGAGAATCCACCTTCTTCGCAGCGGTCCTGGCAATGTTCTCAATGTAATTATTCCAACTCATGTTTCCTGTGAACGTTAGGCCGAGGAGTTTAAAAGATGTACTTTCAGATAAAGAATTTTGGCCATTGCTATTGGCGGTAGGGAAGGTTTCTTGTAATTATTGAAGGAAACAAGTTTAGTCTTGGCAGCATTGAAGATGACCATCCATTTTTGTCTCCATTTCACTACGGATCGGAGGTCTTCCTCTAGTGTTTCTGCCATTTCTTTAGAAATGTGTTCATTTGTTTTCCTGCCATGTCTGTTATAGAGCGTGGTGTCGTCAGCATACATACCCATCTCACAGACAATTTTGTCAGGGAGGTCATTTATGAATATTAGGAATAACAGAGGTCCCAAGATAGAACCCTGAGGCACTCCCGCATTTATATCATATTGTTTAGATGTACGACCGTCAAGGACAACCTGGATTTTTCTTTTATCTAAGAAGGATCTTATGTTATGTATTCTTCTAGTGATGCCATATGATCTGATTTTCTTGAGAAGACCCTCATGCCATACCCTGTCAAAAGTCTTAGATATATCTAGAGCTACCACTCTACCCTCCACCGCTTTGTCCAGTGACTGGTATATACGTTCTGAGATTACAGTTAGGATGTCTGCTGTGGAATGGGCTTGTCTAAATCCATATTGTTGGTCAGTCAGAAGTTTAGCATCTGTAAGGTGATGGACTAGAGCTTGGTTAATTATTGTCTCAAATATTTTGGCGAAATGTGGGAGGAGGCTCATGGGGCGATAATTTACTGGGTCAGTTCTTTCGCCAGAATTCTTGAAAACTGGTACTACACAAGCAGTTTTCCAGCAGGCAGGAAAGCAAGATTCATTAAGGCATTTGTTGTAAAGTTTGGAGAGAACTGGAGCGACTTCGGTGGCGCACTTTTTTAATAGCACAGCAAGGATGAGATCAGGTCCACATGCTTTTGCATTGTCAAGCTTTCTTATGCATGCACCTGAGAAGGAGTGATTTTCAGATCGTCTAGTGTGGCGTCTGTCTGCAAAGGAAAGTCAGGGAGGGGGTGGTTAGCAGAGTCCAGTGTGGAGTTGGAGGCAAACCGTCTGGCAAGCATGTTAGCCTTCTCAGTTGCTGAGCAAACAACCTTATGATTGTTGGATAGTGGGGAAATAGTTGATTGCCCATTATTTACTACACCGTTGTAGATTTTCCAGAAATCACGGGTCCCTAATTTCTGTGCTTCGATGCGTTTTGGGGTGGTTTCAGTAAATTCTCTCTTAGCTGTCGCTATTTCTTTCTTACAGTTATTTCTGGCTTCTATGTACTTCTGTCTGTTTGAACTGGACTTATGTCAGTTAAATTTGCGGTACGCATGCTGCCTTTGCACTATGGTTGCTGCACAAGAATGTTTCTCTTGTCTCTCCTTAAGCTTTACCAATTTTATGTGACTCGTAAGTAAAGAACCGAACTGTCCAATATAATTCATCTTAAACTTGTTTTTCTGAATGTTTAAGTATGGCTGAAATCATTCACAAAAAGGTTCTTTTAAATGATACTATTTTATATTTGTAGCATGTCAACATCACATTGTTTCCAATACTTACTACACGATCAAATGGCAGCCTACACTGATAACATTAAGTATAAATATATAACGTTTTTGATCGCTCATTACCATGTTTATCATATGACGCTCCATCTACATATGTTATTCAAACGAATGGTTGTTGACAGATTTTAGGATAAAATAAACAATAATGTTTGCTTACATATAAAATATTTATGTAAGGATGATTTTAAAGAAAACTCTATTTACTAATAAAAAATTTAAAAAAAAAAAACATAACCCTCATCTGAAAAAAAAAACATAAAAAATAAGGAAAACTCTTCAGCGTGTACGTACCCATACCGAAAAGAAAACATGGTACACAAAAAAATCACGTAAAGTGATTAAGTAGTTTTGTTAAGAAAAAAGAAGATAAAATTTTATAAGTAAAAACGATCGTCCATCTCACGACGCCATTTTTTTTTTCAGAACTAATGTTTTCAGAATAATTCAAGTTTTTGTCAGATTTTATAAAACCGTTCTTAACATGGAAAAACTCAACTTGGCCTAAAATGATTTTCTTTATAAAAATAAAACTACTGGATCAAATTACGCATTTTTTTTGTGTACGATATTTTCTTTCCGTCACGGTTGTGTACGTAATAAAGATTTTTCTTTTTTTTTCTTTTTTTTTTTTTTTTTCAAGAGGAGAGTTATGGACATGCACTCAAAAATATTTTCAATGTAATATTCGATTATTTCATCCTTTTTTCAAATAAAAGATAACATTTTCAATTTGATCCATTTTAATACGAGTAGTAGTAAAATTAGTAGTAGTAGTAGTAGTAGTAGTAGTAGCAGCAGTAGTAGTTTTCTACCCAATATTTCCTTATTTCAAATGTAAATCTTAATTTTTTGTAATTAAAATAAAATTAAATAAAATATTGTATTTTTAAATATTGCTAATCATTAGTGACGCTAATTAATGTTAATTTAGAGTAATTGGTTTATCCCGAACATCTTCTGTGAATCTGATTAGCATTTAATGATTTTCGTTCAAGTTGAATTGCTTTCCATTAAACTGTTTATGAATTACATGTGAGGAAGATGAAGTCAATTCAATAATTGATGCAAATTAAATATTTCATTTGTCATTTTGACAATCTGCTGATTATGATATATTTAAATTTTGATCTGACGAAAATATGAAACTCTTATTGACACTCTTGTTAATATGAGTGAATGTATTTATCTAAATGAGCAAGGAAAACATTATGATAAACTGTCTTTATTTTTTAGTTAAAATTTGCACATTGCAAATGGTATTTTTTTTTATAAAATACGAAGATAGCTAGAATATAAATAAATGGTGGTCGTCTATTTGCCTCTCTCTCTCTCTCTCTCTCTCTCTCTAGGTTGAGCATTTGGGAAGTGATATACAAATTACCATTAGCGTATGAAGCGATGCTCTTTGTGTAAATAAATTGAGCTTAGGTACTTTGAACAATGTTAAAACATTGTTAATTTCCTGCCCGCATGGCAGCAGCCGTATAGCGCAACGGTTAGAAGCTCTGACTCTCGTTTGGGCGATCGGATCTCGATCCTGGCTTGAGGTAGTTGTTTATCTAGCCGCATATATGTGTGTGTGTGTGTGAGTGACTGGTTAAATCTTACAAAACTAGAACATGCAGCAAAAATTAAGTTTTGCAAAATTGACCAAAGTTTTCAGAAAAAATTATCTCCCTTGTTATGATTGGTGCCCTCCAGTTTCTTCTTTTTTTAGCAAAACTTTATTTTCGCTACTTGTTTTCGAGAACCTTATCCCCGAGTGGCTTCCAGGCCTTGATAAGTGGTGGCTACCATGTAAAAAAAAAAACTATTTTCATTAATAAATAATTTTCTACCTAATCGTTTTTCGTAATTTGTGGATATGTTCATTACTGCTACATGGCAATTAGGTAGATACCATTAGTTTTACTTGAAATTCAATATTTCGATTTTTCTAATTTCACTCTAATAACGAAGAAGCACTGTTTTGTTTTTGTATTGAGCCGTATTATTTATGCCCATGGATCTTACTTAAGTGGGTTTTAATTCTATATACATAGATTCGATGTAGATTATATACAGACAGCAATTGAAATTTTCATAGGTGCAAAGTATTCTTTAGTTTAGAAGACCATGAAGTTGTGTCTGTAGAAGTGATTGAACACTGTCTTCTGTGGCTGAATAAGCCTATCTTTGATTTACAGTGTTGGTTGCAGACATCGCATGTGTAGGTCGGTGCATCATATTGGTGATTTATTGAATTTTGTTGACTGACCTTCTTATATAGTCTTTTAGTCTCCGCTCGTTCTGCGATGGACCTTTCGCTAGTGATCAGGCCTTTGGTTACTATTTGTCTCCAGATGTTGCCAACTTTAGCTTTCGCCTCCCAGCTAGTAAGGTCAATATCATATGCTTTCATGTCGCGTTTGCACACGTCAACTTACTGGAAGTAAGGACGGACAATTTTCCTAATATAAACTGTGTCAATCACTTTATTGCAGACTAGTAAACTATTAATATTTCACTAAATATAAGTCACAACAAAATGAAAATTATATCATCAAACGACTGCTTTAAGGTTAATTATTTCCAAAGATTTTATTCAAATTCATGCAATATTCACGAAGTTATGACATTTTATTCTTTATCATGAAATTTCCACTGTCCATCGCTTTATTGCAGGTCTCTTAAAATGTTGTTTTAGGGCAAAAATACAATGTCTAATCATATGAACTTTATTTTTTTTAAATATTTTTCTGTCAAAAATAATGAGAAAAAGCACATCCTAGATGCTAAGCTTCAAATAAATGCATTATTTATTGACATATCCACCATATTTTAAAATAACTTAAAACAACCTTTTGTTCCCCGGGTAAGTCAATTGTTTGATCTCAAAAAAGTTATGGATCTAGCAATATCAACTATGTTCTCCACAAAGCATCCTTTGAAGTAAATTGCTCTTCTCCCTCATAAACTCCTCTTTTTAATATTAACCAGAGATATTCAATGGGGTTAAGGTCTAGAGAACATGGTAGTAATTTATACTGAGAGTTTCTCCAAAGAAGCCCATAGTTTCAAGGAAGGCTGCAGTCGCCCTAGCGGAATGGGATGGTGCGTTGTCATGCATAAAAATCATCTGAAAGCGACATGACAATGGTAGGTCATCTAGCCATGGTGACAAATGTTTATCCAAAAAGGTCATGTACGCATTGCTGGTAAGTTTTACACCCTCTGCAACTCGGAATCGTTCAACCAACTTATCCCTAATGATTCCCGCCCAAAACATGATGACTCCACCTCCTCATTGGCGATGAACTCTGTAAGAGGTTGGAGTTCTGTTTGAGCTCCAAACTTTGGCCCATCCATCCGGTCTGTCAAGAGTAGCACGGATCTCATCTGTAAATAGGACACATTGGAAATCCATTTTCATGTAATTCTGTGCCCAAGCGTTTCATTTTTCCCTATGTCGTTTGCTCAATGGAGGCCTTGGAATAGTTTTGATGTTCCTTGCCATCTTATTCAACACATTACATCGGGCCTGTCTAGATTTTGGAGTGATTCCAGCTCTTGCAAAAATGGGAGCACTGGTGCTGTTTGGATTGACTTCCCTACAAATTTTTCGAATATCACGATGTGACAGGTTTCTCCTGGTACCCTTATCCTTTCTAGATTTGGTGTTGGGGTTGTTCACGAATGAAGCCAAAATTCTTGGATTCCTTTCTAGCTCCATAGCTAAATTTTTGATGAAAAATCCTTCTGTGAGTCCAGCAACAATCCTTTCCTTTTCGATAACCATTAATCGACTCTTTTTTTGGCATTTTAAAAGACCTGCAATAAAGCGATGGAAAGTATAAATTACTTGATAATGAATAAAATGTCGTAATTTCGTGAATATCGGATTTGAATAAAAATTTTGGAAAATAACTAACCTTGAAACAGTCATTTGATGATACAATGTTCATTTTTGTGTGACGTATATTTAGTAAAATATTGATATTTTACTAATCTGCAATAAAGCGATTGACACAGTTTATATATATTATATATATATATATATAATACAGAAAATGAGGACACCATTTGTACCGTTGGTTTCAAAACCAAACAGAGTAGAATTACAGTTGATCTGCTATGCTGGACTCTCATCAGCCTTTGTTTATGCCTGTCTCCACAGGAAATGGCGGCTCATGTGCATGGAATTCCGCATTCATTTATCTTTTAATATTTTGTTTCATTATATATTATTTTCATAAAATAGTTTGCTTTTTATTCATATGGTATGAAGGTACCACGATTCGTATGTACAGATGTAAACTTCCGTATTGACCAAAATAAGCTGTAGAATAAATGATGTGATCGTGGATTTGAATCCCATCATAGGCATCCATGAAACATGTATCCATGGATAACTATTTTATTTATAAAATAAATAAATAAAGGCAGCTATATATATATAGGTATCTAATAATTATTATAGTAAAAAAAATAATTATATATGTGTGTGTGTGTGTGTGTGTGTGTGTGTGTGTGTGTGTGTGTGTGTGTGTGTGTGTGTGTGTGTGTGTGTGTGTGTGTGTGTGTGGAGAGAGGGGCTGATTACAGAGAAATGACAAAAGAATTTTCGTCTGCAGAGAAATGTCCTTTAGGTCCTAATATAAATAGTTTCTAAACGTTTTCAATGAAACAATGAATGATATCTATTGAGAACTCAGAAGTTAGAAGCACGACTCAAGTTACTTATCAAATGTTTGCAGATAATTGTAGTCAGCATCACATTGACATTTAAAATAATAATTTATAAA
Source organism: Euprymna scolopes (assembly GCF_053919585.1). Classification (NCBI taxonomy): domain Eukaryota; kingdom Metazoa; phylum Mollusca; class Cephalopoda; order Sepiida; family Sepiolidae; genus Euprymna; species Euprymna scolopes. The sequence continues at coordinate 41,223,350 of NC_136483.1, read as the reverse complement.
GTTAAAATGTTGGGAGAATGGAAGAACGTCTTTACATATAGATTTCATAAAAGGTCTTGTGTTACACACAATATATGTAAAACAAAAACAAAAAAAAACGCTTCCGTTCAGACTCAAAAGACAATGGATACCCCCTGTAAGGATAGTTGCGTGTGTAATTGTGAGACAAGGGTTACTCAATCGCGAATCACATCTCTCCTGAATCGACACTGCTTGAGTCCAGTCCAGGACGACTGAAAACAATGCAGAGATAAGCAGAGGGCACATACAGCACCTGGAATTCCCAAATGGTCATTCATTTTAGTACTGTCCAGGTTCAACATTGCTTAACTCTGGTAATCTAACAGTGTGTCAACTGATTGGATTTCTTGTAGACTATTCTTTTCTGGGTTTTTAGCCGGTAAAAATAGCTGTACAGGGGTCAAAATTTAAAAAATATTGGAACTTTGTAAACGTAAGTCTACTAAACGTGTTGTTTGTATACATGTATAAGTATATAGATTAATACATTAGTGTCAGTTCATTTTTAACTATTTTTATCCCTCTGACTTGCTTAAATATTAACTAAGATTGGAGTGCTATATGTTTTGGTTTGGATTCTAGCTACCCAAGTCATATATATTTTTTTTATTTTTGAAGTCACTACTATATATTAGGTACAATATAATATATAATAATCGATAGAGAATTTAGTATAATAAGGAATATGAAATCTGCATAAACTAAAATTTCATATTTATGCATATTTTATGATCAGCTAATGCCGGGTAGCCAGCTAATATAATACTAATAATACTAATATAATATTACATATATATATATTTTTTGTATTTACTTCAACAGTACTCAGTACATGAGTAGAGGTTAGTAGTAATATGAAGATATATTTATGGCAAGTAACCTACACAGAAACTTTGTATTTAATTCTCACGGGGAATCATCAGGCTAATTGTGAGAATGTATTGTTTGTAGCTTATTAGTTTTTACTCTACCTAAATATCGAATTAGATTCGTTGGTTTTATTATTTTCATCAGCCAAAGGGTGTTAATGTGAGTTAAATTATATTGTTTAAAAATAGGTTAAATTATAATTGAGGATTCTTTTGTTTGTCAAAACTGTGTTGGACAAACATATGTAAAGCCACGTGAAATTAGTCACATTTGAAAACACACTTCTGACGTCATAAACAAAGAATATTTCTCAATATAGGATTCTATGGGTTCGGAGTCACAGTCAGTAAGAGTCAATTGATCAGCCAAGAGTTGACATAGTCAGTTGGAGAAGAGAGTCCCTTAGAGGCGAAGGGTAGAAGATTTAGACCATGTAGATACAAGCTGAATTCCTGACGTCATCGACGGGCTGATCAGATGAATAAAGAAGTCATCATTATGTTGTAACTGTTGCCTTGTGTCATCCTTCATCATGAACGAAAGGTAATTGTGTTTATCATCTTATAATGAACATTGTGTAACCCTTCAAAGATTATGTGTCCTCTCCACCATCATCATAAGTAAAGTACCTCCCTCTCCTCTAATATGTGTTAAAACAATTATAATATATATAAATGTCTCTCCCTCATCATCACTATCGTTATGTCTGTATTATGAACTCCCATCATCTTTAAATATGAGCCCCCTGCTACACAACACTTTGAGAGAGGTTTTGGCGTTACACACTATAAAGTAGATTAAATTAACAAAGGCGACTTTACTCTAACATGTGGGAACTAAAACAATTTATTAGTTCTATTGCTTTTCACCTATCACTTTTTTCAATTTATTTTTACTTACAATGTTTATAATCATTTCGTTTTAATTTTTATTTCTCTGTGAATATTTTATCTTAAATTTAATATGATTTTTAGTAATATATTTGGATAAATAACGAGTGTGAACATTGTTGAAGCATGCTTTTTTTCTGTCATTTGTCCTCACAGAGAGTGCACAGTATTTCTTACAATGAAACATGTGAAATATATTTATTTAAATAAATAATAAAGAAATAAAATTGCAAATAACTTATTCTGAATTAATCCATTACTGAAGTGATGAACATTGTTTATATTTTTTGCTAAGATTTTTAATGTTAACCATTAATCATTTTATTATTCGTCACTGATTGTTATACATAACTGAACAGGCTGTCAGATACTCACTTGGCTCTACTGGTCACAACATTATGTCCATCCACATTGCCTTCCATGATTCATTGTCCTTTTCCGTTTAAGAAGCCTTTTCACACCTGTCAGTATCCTATATCTTTTTTTTTATTACATTTTTACCCCAAACAAGGCATATTGCCACTTTGTTGTAGGGGACTACAATCAGGGACATGGGCATCAGGGGTACTGTGTAGGGAGTTGGGCAGCAAGATGTCGGTTCACGTTACACTTGAACTTCTGCATGTCAGTCCAGTTGGGGAAGCAGGGACCCGACAGGGAATTCCAAAGTCTAGCTGTCCTGGGGAAGAAACTACTGAAGTAGAAGGCTCTCTTACATCTAGGGATCTCTACTGTGAAGGGGGGGATTAAGCTGCTTGTCGGGTTTGTTGGGGGTATTTACCATTACGAATGGTGGCCTTATAGAGTTATAGGATACTTTCAGGCGTTAGTATCTTTCTTGCACGGTAGAGAGAACCCACCTTCTTTACAGCAGTCCTGGCAATGTTCTCAATGTAATTGTTCCAACTCATGTTTCCTGAGAGCGTTAGGCCAAGGAGTTTAAAGGATGTACTTTCAGATAAAGAGTCATTGGCCATTGCTATTGGTGGTAGAGAAGGTTTCTTGTAATTATTGAAGGAAACGAGTTTTGTCTTGGTAGCATTGAATGTGACCATCCATTTATGTCCCCATTTCACTACAGATTGGAGGTCATCCTCTAGTGCTTCTGCCATTTCTTTAGATATGTGTTCCTTTTTTTTCTTGTTGTGTCTGTTATAGAGTGTGGTGTCGTCAGCATATATACCCATCTCATAGGCAATTTTGTCAGGGAGGTCATTCATGAATATTAGGAATAACAGAGGTTCCAGGATAGACCTTGAGGCACTCCCGCATGTATATCATATTGTTTAGATGTACAACCGTCAAGGATAACCTGGATTTTTCTTTTATCTAAGAAGGATTTAATTATGTCATGTATTCTTCCAGTGATACCATATGATCTGATTTTCTTGAGAAGACCCTCATGCCATATCCTGTCAAAAGCCTTAGATATATCTAGAGCTACCGCTCTACCCTCCACCGCTTTGTCCAGTGACTGGTATATACGTTCTGAGATTACAGTTAGGGTGTCTGCTGTGAAACGGGTTAGTCTAAATCCATATTATTGGTGAGTCAGAAGCTTAGCATCTGTAAGGTGATGGACTAGAGCTTGGTTAATTATTGTCTCAAATATTTTGGCGAAAAGTGGGAGGAGGCTAATGGGGCGATAATTTACTGGGTCAGTTCTTTCGCCAGAATTCTTGAAAACTGGTACTACAGAAGCAGTTTTCCAGCAGGCAGGAAAGCAAGATTCATTAAGGCATTTGTTGTAAAGTTTTGAGAGAACGGGAGCTACTTCGGCGGAGCACTTTTTTAATAGCACAGCAGAGATGAGATCAGGTCCACATGCTTTTGCAGTGTTAAGCTTTCTTATGCATGCACCTGAGAAGGGGTGATTTTCAGATCGTCTAGTGTGGCGTCTGTCTGCAAAGGAAAGTCAGTGAGGTGGTGGTTGGCAGGGTCCAGTGTGGAGTTGGAGGCAAACCGACTGGCAAGCATGTTAGCCTTCTCAGTTGCAGAGCAAACAACCTCATGATTATTGGATAGTGGGCAGATTGTTGATTGCCCATTATTTACTACACTGTTGTAGATTTACCAGAAGTCTCAGGTCCCTAATTTCTGTGCTTCGATGTGTTTTTTGGTGGTTTCAGTAAATTCTCTCTTAGCTGTCGCTATTTCTTTCTTACAGTTACTTCTGGCTTCTATATACTTCTGCCTGTTTGAACTGGACTTATGTCGGTTAAATCTGCGGTATGTATGCTGCCTTTGCATGATGGCGGCTGCACAAGTAGAAGTAAACCATTGGGGAGAGTGGGGCTTGCTATAAAATTTCCGTGTGGGAGCATGTGCTTCAATTGCTGTTTTGAACCATTCAGTGGTCTCATTTCCCCACTGTTCAGCAGGAAGGGAAAAGATATTTTGCCATGAGGCGTCCCTGATGAGATCCCTGATGGCTTCTCAGTTAGCCTTTTTATAATATCTCGTTGTTTTGAGCAGTGGCTCTTCAGTTTGGGCTCTAAAGTTTAGGGCTATTTCAACTATTACCACTGCATGATCGGCGTTCCCAAGTGGGCTGTGGGCATTAGTTACACAGTCATCGGGAACTGTGGTCAGAAACAGATCTAGAAGTGATGCGCGTTGTTCTTGCTGGTCTGGGATATCTACAAAGCCACCATTTACCCATGTATAGAGTATTGTTCCCATATCTGGGCTGGAGCATCAACTACTATTAGAAAGGGTTTTTAAAAAAAAAGTTTCTAATCTAATATGTCCTGCACTGTCATCCAAACTCCAATCTCTGTCACATCTCCGCAATGTTGCATCCCTGTGCTTGTTTTACAAGTACATCAATCGAATGTTTTCTGATTATCTTGTGGTACTAGTGCCCCCTCGACGTGAATACTCTTGACTAACCCAACAAGTAGCCTAATTCTACCCCTTCACTGTTGACGCCTCAATTTTAATTGTTACTTCTCTCGAACTAATACGCTTTCAAATTCCCTCTCTGCTTCTTTGACTGTGTTAACATGCAGAAATTTAAATATAATATGAAGAGATATATCACTGACCCAACTCCTACTTAGGAAGTTTCTGGAGGCATGGTCCCTAATTCACTGTCTCAGTAGCAATGTGCCTTGTTTGGCATTTATAAAGTATTTAAAAAGTCGCATTTTTTTTTTTTTACTCTTATCCATCCATCTTACTCAGATTTCTTGATGGTTTCTTCCTGAACCAATATTAAATGGGGATGTATTAAAATTGTGTTTAAAGACATAATTTTTCACATAAAATTAGATGAAGCAAAAAGTGGAAAATTCCATTAAAAATTTAATATATGAACTAGAAGTACATCCCAGGATATGACATTATCAACAGAAAGTTCGAAGTCACACGTAGTAAAGAAGATAGTAATTTTTTCTCTTTGGCTGGCGAGCTAATTAGATTCAGACGTTTTTTTCATAGCTTTATTTCACTCATCTCCTCCTAGGAACAAATGAGAAGATTACATAACATGTAACTTTGTATTACATTCCTTTCATGCGAATGGCACACAGAAAACAGACAGATTGACCAATTGTTTTGTGACCTAAATTACGTGCTTAAAACACATTTTAATAGATTATATAGATATTCCATTATTAGGTCCATTCCTTTAATCATTTCTCTAATTTTTTCATTCTAAATGTGATTTCATATTAAGGTTTCCCAATGTTGATTTTTCTATTTTTATGTTGCATTCATCTTCCTGCTTCATCCTGATACACATCCCACTTGCATATGTAGCATAGTACTTCATCCATGAAGGACAGTGGACATCCTCTGAAAAGGTGCATGTATGATAAGAAGTATTTAAATACACTGAATACTTATAGTGAATACTTATGCCTAAATTGTGCGTCTTACATGTTAATTATTAAGCTAAAGTAACTACACACTGAATGAAATTCTGTAAAGTTCTCTACAATTTTGGAATACATAAAAATTAAATTATTGCCACACAAAAAAAACGAGCTATATAAAATTATTGCTACAAGGTTTTTTTCTCAATATAATTTTCTAGTTTTGTTAAATGTTAAATGGATGAAATATTTTGTCTACATTTATGCAAATCTACAGAAACTACACAACAAATTACATATTTTAGATTTAATTATCATTAAGATGCCTGAAAACTTTGAAAGATTCTACAAATTCAATAAAATTGAAGCTACCCAATACCTAGCCGCATTTTAGATCCAATATAGAAATCTTAAATGATGGTCCTGAACAGAGTGCATATCATATGAACAATGAACTAGTTCTTGATCCAACATTAAGGTCAATATTTTATTACTCTAAATACATGTCTCCATTCATTTTCCTCCCCCCATAAAACGTAATAAAAGATCTCTCCCACCCACCTCTCTCTTCCTCTCTCTCTCTCTCTCTCTCTCTCTCTCTCTCTCTCTCTCTCTCTCTCTCTGATTTTATGGATGAGATTATCATTTTGTGATGTTATCTACCATGCAAAGTAAACACCAATCTGTTTTAATGGTTGATGTTAATCTTTGGTAATATCATCATTTATGTTGTCATCATTTTATCACATCATCTACTCCATGGCTATCCTCTATTTCTCTTAGAGTGAAAGATGTCACTATTTACTAATGTTGTCATTTATGACTTCATTTTCTTTATATTTACTAACACATAGGGATAAAAAGCAAGCAATTAAGATCTACAAAGTTTTAAAAATATATTAGATCTTCAGGTCATAAAAGATCTATTCCATTCTCTCCCTGTCTCACTAATCTGTGATGTCATCTACTGTGCATGGTTATTTTCATCTCTTTGTTTTAATGGATGTTACAAAACGATGACCTCATTCATTGTGCATGGAGACATATAGATAAGCTGAGTCCAGCCAAGAGCTGAGTGTAAGTTCCTTAGGTACCAGAGTCACCAGAGTCTAGGCCATATGACGTTTTTGTTTCCTCCCAGTTGATTGAGATATGGCTTTTGTCCTGTGCAGTTCTAGAAGGTTCATTCTCCCAGGTTTTACCTAATACTTTTGAAAAGGGATTAATTTATTCTACCGAGAAATGCCGACAGGGCTGCCTGGGCATTTTTTACATGTCAGAAGGCTCTTTCTCTTTCCGAATCCTACTTTTCCAAGGCTTGTGTCATATCATTGCATGATAGAGAGGAGATAAATACCGAGACAAACAAGCAAGATAAGATCCACAGGTTTTAGTAATATACTAGTAGATGACCTGACCCAAAGGATTTATTTCCACCACTCTCTAACCCTGTATAATTTTACAATGCATAAAAAAAAGCATTAAAAGTGTTTTTATCTATATTATGTTTAAAAATGTCTAAAACTAAAAGATTATACAAATTCAATAAGTGGGAACTATAGAATACACAGCCATACTTCAGATCCGGTAAAGAAATCTAAAGTGACTAAAAGTAACGCCGGCGTAAGCAGAGATGCTGAGATTTGAACACTGGAAATGTTATATCCAAAACAGGCCATTTCTTGACTGCATATTGTATTTAATTTTGTATTAAAGTAAATAACACATGTCTGTGTTGTTTCCTCCCATGAATCTCAGTTTTTGATTTGAGGAAATTCAGCTCCTCAAAGTGTCTACTTAAATGTGCGTGTTATTCATTTTCGTATTTTAGTATTCATTAATCATATATTTTTCTTTATCATTCGCACTCAGATTGCGATTTACGAAAAGATAAAGTTATGAACTAAGGGAGATAACTCTGAAAGACTCGCTCAATATCATCACTCAACCATCGTCTGTTGATCGATATAATTTTGCTTGCTTTAGTAAACGAATAGCAAATGGACTTGCTGTTGAAATACACAGATATTTTGTCTACATTTACGCGGATCTTTTGTTTATCATTATACTACAGTGACTACTACATTTCTCAAGCTGTAATTTGCAGCTTAAAAAATTAAATTATTTCAGCAATATTTTTATAATATATTATCTTTAAAAATGTCTGAAAAAAGGTTAACTTTTATATAATTACTTAAAAAAGAAACACAAGACTATGAATCGCGATTTACTACGAGCCAAAATTAGCTACAAAGTCGAATTTTTTGTTTTATTTATTTATTTATTTATTTATTTGTGAGACGTTCAGCATACCCAAAAAGTAGCACTCTGGATAAGCAAAAATTAAAATTAACTCAGCCATGAAGTTCATCCTCTGACCGATGACAGAAAACATACTACACTTTGATCCCAACTGGAGTGAGTAACTCGTTGAGTTCAACTTAAATTTTTTGAATCGGGAAAACGTGAGTTTGTAAAGGCAGTTGTATTTTTTTTTTTTTAAATAAAAAGACAAAATTCAAAATTAAGCTCCATGTCCTTGCTATCTCGTTCCCTCTCTCTTTTACTTTTTTCTTTTTCAGATACAAATTAAATAGGATTATTACTTGTAGCAATATTGCCTTTTGTTGATGTACATAATGAAATATTCTTTATTCTTCAATTTTATAGTATTATTAACTTTAATTATCAATAAACACAGAGGGTTACAGTAGGTAGTCTGATAGACACTATATAGAATAAGAGAAGAGTGTCAAGCTACATTCAATAAGGGAGGAGAGAAGTACATAGATAGCTAGGTGAGGGATTGCTTATTTGTTCAATTAATTACAAATTATAGCTAATCAGATGAATTAAAAATAAATTATTTCAAATGTAACTCAATCTCAGAATTAAAGAATATTTTAGTATGTATTTTTTTTTTGTTATTAAAGAACATAGGAAAAAACTTTTAGGAATAAAACGTTGATTTACTTAGCTTTAGTATAATAATAGATTCTCAATTCACGGACACCCTTGGGTCCTTCAATATGTTCAAGAGTTCAGACTTTCAAATGCTCTAATACCATTTTCTTAAATACTGCTATGGGGTTAACTGAATAAAAATAGAAAATACACAACTTAGTTTTGCAGCTGAGAGGAACGTTAATTCTGTGGTATTACAAGTGTAATTGTCGATGACAAGTTATACAAAATAGAATTAATTAAAAAACAAACTATAGACTATTTTTAATGAATGCTAATCCAGACGGCCACTAGGATATTAAAACTCTTAAACATCCCTGAAAATCAAACACTTCACTCGGCTTGATATTCTCAACTAAAAGTAAAGTGAAATTTTTTTTCTCTTTCCTTTGTCTGCGATTAGATAACAGTCACCGTTGTCAGCCCCTCTTCCCCTTTTTATTTTTCTCGGCCTTTGTATGATGAGGCAATGCTAATATACTTTCATTTAGTTTTCCTTGTCTTCATAGATCTAAGGCATTGAATACTGATGGTTATATATTATTCTTCCGCTTTATGAACATGTCAGTGCGTTACATATTTCCAAAAAATATTTATATGATCTTTAATATATAAAATATTCTTATTGTTTGTATATTATATTGTGTTATTTTTATTTCTCGTATTTATGCGTGTGCATTACATTGTTTTTTTTTTTAATGAAAAAAACACATGTGCAAGTAAATTAAGTGATATAATCTTAACACTTGCCATTACATGAGTCTTAAAATGAAAAGATCTTAAAATTATCGAAATTTATTCAAATTTTCATAATCAACCTAATCTTGTGTAATTTAACTAAGGTTTCAATCTCATTAGAAATAAAAATGTCAGCGAATTTGTTCATGCATGATTTTAATATTGTTATAAATACCTTTAGATTTGTCTATATATATAATTTGATTTCTCATCGAAGTTACACTTGACCTACTAGCTTAAACACGATTTTATGTTTCTGATATTTGTTTTGTTGTTTTTTAGATAAGGAATGATACTTTATATTCTTTGTATTATTTGGACTACTGTTCTCATATTGTGTATTATTCATACAGCGTTTCGATCTATGTAACCTATAACCATCTTCAAATGTATCTTGTCGAAATTATGTACAGATTCCCGAGTTCAACAGAAAGATTTCCGAGTTCAACAGCTGAAGAAGATCGGAGGTTACGTCGACTGAAACGTTCTGAGAATAACACTCAAAATGAGAACAATAGTCCAAATAATCAAACTAAGACAAACATGATTTTATGCAGTCATATTCTTTATATATAAAGTCAGGTATGTTTATATGTTTATATATTTGTATGCACAGGATTCACTCCTAAACTAATTTACCGATCATAGTGAATTTTGAAACACAGCTGCTAGGCATGAAGAGTCCAAATGTAGAGTATACTTAGTTTAATTTAGTTTTATATAAAGGATATAAAAAGGGAGTGGGAGGCTTTTATGAAAGTTTACATACTTCAGATTTTTGTGGAATTTTGACAATAGGTATTAGACATCAATAATATAAATATTTCCCAAAATTTCAGTTTCTTTGGAATATTTTAAAGGTTTCTAGAGGGAATATGGCCAAAACCTCTCATTTCGAAATTCAAATATTTCAAATTTGTATTAGATTTGATCCATACTCATTAAACACAAATTAAATAAGATTCTCTGAATTTAAATTTCTTCTTAAAACCCTAAGCTTATGTCTTAAATTTCAGACATTTTCTAAAAATCAAAATCATGTAATCATGTAATCATGGATTTTGATTAAAATTGGAAAAGGATTGTAGACATAAGGTTTAGTAGCATTATATATGATTTGAATCTCCATAAAGGGGAACTGAAACTGATACAAAACTTTCTGTTTGGTGAATTAATTTTACTCATTTTGGGACAGGTACTTTACCTATATAGCAACCAATGAAACACAAATTATGTTATATTGAAGCAGTTAGCTTCTCTAATAGTTAGCATTTTTTCGATTAGTTTTGTCTGAGTTGCCAACCAGTGACAGTGCAATTTAATTCATTTTATTAATTTGTTGTCCGATTTGACAAAGTAGACAAAACTAATCAATAAAACTTGGCAGCTATTTTAGAACTTTGGTGTGGGGATGGGTTGAATTTTGCAATCGGTTGGCATCATGATAATTATTTTTAAAAAACTGGTGCATGGCATAAATAATAAACTTCACCTTTTTTGACAAACTTAATCAATAAATTGTTCAGTCTTATATATCTCAAACTGTTTTTCTCATAGACACTTTAAAATAAAATTGATCAATCATTAGCTAAGCTCAAGTAAACGTAATATCAGAACCCTTGTTTAATAATAATAATACCCAACCATACAGGTAACAGGACACTACTCTGTCATCGATTACACCTCCAGCATTGCACCTGAATGGAATCTTTGATTCCAGCACCTAGTACTCACAAATGCAATGTACTGACCACACTCAACGTCAACTATGAGGTGCCTTAAATAAATTTCCAGACTTTTTGTACAAGCATTTAAAATTGTTGTAGACACTTGAAAATTCAGTATCTTATTGCTATATATCTTATGAGATGGCTGACGAATGTTCACGATTTCAGGTTCAAATAAGCAGCTACAGCAGGAATTAGAATGCATCCTACTAAAGCCTGATTGTCACAACTGGTGAATTTTTAAAATGCGATTTGGACGTGATAACACTTGAAAAGAATGATATGCAATTAAATTCTGTTTTAAACTTTGGAAAAATGCCATAGAAATTTATGGAATGCTTCAGACTGTTTTTGGACCATCTTGCATGAATTGAACATCAGTTTTTGAGTGGCATAAGAAATTCAAGGAAGGCAGGCAGTCTGTGAAGGATGATGAGAGATGAAGGAGGAGTAAGAAAGTCAGAACACCAAAGTTAATTGGCCAAATAAAGAATTTCATGGATAAGGACCGTCGTGTATGTATAGAGGAAATAAGTGCACAGTTTGATGTCAGTGTGGGAACGGTACACACAATTATTCACGAGGAACTAGAGATATGGAAGACTTGCAAAAAGTTTTTCCTACGAGTGCAGTCTACAACTCCATCCTAATGACAGACTATTTGATCAAAATGGACATCAAGACAGTTCCTCACCCTTCCTATAGTCCACACCTTGCTCCCTATGACTTTTGGTTATTCCCTAAGCTCCAGGAAAACCTTACAGGCTGTTGCTATGAGATAATTGAGATGAAAGAAGTTGTGATGAGATTCATTGACATATTTGCACACGAGGACTTCCATGGGAATCTTCCAGAAGTTGATGGAACGGTACAACAAGTGCATTGCAGCTGGAGGAGATTACTTCGAAGGGGACTAGAGTTTCATGTGTGTACTATCAATAAAACTGCCCATACGAAAAAAAAGTCTAGAAACCTATTTAAGGAAACTCGTATATTAAAAATAAATGCTTACACAAACTCAATTATTCCTTTTGCCAATACTTAGCATGGTGCAAAACAAAAAAAAATATATATATATATATATATATATATATATATATATATATATATATATATATATATATATATATATATATAATTTTAATCCAACTTATTTTATGTACTCTGAAAATCAGTGTAGGGGGACTCATTATAAACTAATTCAATTTTTACTTTTGTCCGAATCCGGAGTGTTTCTTCTTTCCCTACATTAAAAGGCGACCTTGTATTTAACTTTTCCCTTATGAGGAAGCAAGTTAATAGAGACTTTATTGTAACTGAGTTTGCATCTCACTTTGTTGATTTTATTGTATGTGAGTTTAATGTTCCATAATGTTGCTTCATTTTATTAAGTGCAAAATTATTGTGGAAGTGAGAATAATGGAATAAGCAAAAATGTTTTGCTTCTTCATAGTTTATTATGCATATAATATGTAATATTATATGTATATTCTTGGAGAATTTGAACTATCCTTAAGTGTCTCCACTCTCTCCGTACAAGGTTTATCAGGACAACTTAACATGAGAATACTTCAACTTACAAGTAAACCCTGACTAAATATTAAAAATAACACTGTATTTAAGCATAAATAAGATCCTCTTGATACAGCTATACACTGGTTCATACAAGAAATGACGCACTTACTCTTAGTGATGTTAGTACTTCAAATAACAGCATTTACCTGAATACTCCACCAAACCAGATAAATTTTTATCCTGTTATTCAGTAAAATTGAAAAAAAAAACACAAGGTAAAAATGACATAATTAAGTAACTAATTGGGGAGAAGAAAATCAGTGTTCTTCACTGCTTTAATAACTCTGTAAGGTGAAGGATAATCTTTATTGAACACTTGGATATATATGTGCCTCATTTAGGAATCAAGTGTTGGTCCCAGTGTAACGTTGTCTGTGAACCAACACACGTTGTATGCAGTTTCAGTCGCAAAGGAGACCAAGATAGAGAATAAGAAATAACTTCAACTTGCTTTTTCTTTTGTACAACAACATTTATTTCCTTGTCGTTACGTCCGTGACATCACCCACGTGATCGAGAACATTCTCCACATTTCCCTTGAAATCTCAAATATTATCTCGTCTCTCCTTCATGATCATTATCTTTCTCTTTTTTAAAGTCCTTTTTTCTCCATTGGTGACGTCACTTTGCATGCATTTACGTACTCGCATCCATGCTATGTTACACCAGAAAGAGGATCCTTGATTTCTGGGAACTTATTGAATTAAAATAAAGACAAAAATGCATGCAGCATGCACATGCATATTCAAAATAAATTATATTAAAGCAGGAAATAAATGGCTACAATATTGTGCTATGTTCTGATAAACTAACTATTGCTAATGATTAAGACAAAAAAAGATGGACAAAGTATAAAACTTAGGACATTTATTTATGTCATTTATAAGTAAGGATGAAGATAGATAAGTCATTGAGTACACAATGATTACAGTATAATTCATGCTGACACACCGGTTCCCATTAGATCACCGAAGTTAAGCAACTTTGAGCCTGGTCAGTACTAAAATGAGTGACCATTTGGGAATTCTAGGTGCTCTATGTGCTCTCTGCTTATTCTTGCCACTGGACTCAAACAGTGTCAATTAAGGAGAGGTGTGGTTTGAGCTTACGCAACCCTTGCCTCACAATTACACACAGTTAACCTTACAGATATCCCATCTATTGTCTCTTGAGACTGAACAGAGGCATCATACAATAAATCCTTTTGGTTTACATCTCTTGTGTCATGGCTGTTATTCTTTTATCCTGACTGCCCTGCCACCTAACATCAAGGGGCAGTAACTGTTGTTGCGGTGCGCTTATGTCATTTGTATTTACTACACTGGCCATTTGTAAACAATCTCATAAATGCAATCTGTCGGCAGACCACCATCATTACTGCTGTGTGTTAAAAATAGTAACAGCCCATTTTTCATTTCGAACAGAAAAGAAAAAAACACAAATTCAAATTGTTCTCCATGAAAAAGGGAGAGCTTTGATTCCAAGCTGAATTGAACCCGATCAGGTGATTCAGTGTTGTTTAAGAGATGCTTGACATACACATTTGTAAGAGGATTTCCAAACTATATGAACTATATGTCTTCCACTAGATGGATGATATATATCAGTAGTGCAATTATTACATTGAGCTAAGGCAATACTGACGATGTGGAGACCTTGGAAATAGGGTACATTTTAAGAATAAGGTATGTTTTAAGAATACAAACACAAAATAATTGGCAGTGGTTGTAGATGTTTACGACTTTTTGCCAAAAGTGAAAGAATGTTAAAATAGAATAAAGAACAGCAAAAAAAATTTGTTTTTATCGACTCAGCTGCAAGGAAGGTTTTGGGGGGATGAAGGAAGAGTTATTTTAAATTCCTACTTGGAAAAGGATGTTCAAGTTAGTTTTTCTTTGAGAAGGTGGTAAGTTAAATTTTAGGTGTTATGGTTAGTTTTCTTAGAGTTAAGTCAATTGGTTGTTGAATTTTATAGCATGTCAACTGCATTTAAATCATGTTATGCCAAAATTATACATATGTTTTGGATACATTCTTAACATTGTTTATAGATAAATTTGCTTTGTATATAGGTGTTATCATCATTATCCTTATATTCAGTTTAATATCCTGTTTTACATGCTGGCATGAATTAGAGGACTTTTAGAAATTGATAGCCAAACTAACTTATCTTTGCCAGGTCTTTATTTATCCGTCTTTCTCTGAAGTCTATTATCACTTCTTCACATGTTTTCTTTGCCTTCCTCTGCCAACTAACCCTGCTACCTCAGCTAGTCATCATCTACTAACCACAGGACTGTCATCCATTCTTTCAACATGGACATATCATCAAAATTTTCTGTTCTGCACGCATCTCCCTATTATGTCCAGATTTAATATTCCTCTATCTCTAAAACTCACATTACAAATCTATTGTATCATTTTCATATCATTTCTCTTCATGCAACACATGTCCTCAGCCCTCACTGATCACATTTCACTTCCATACATCATCACATTACATAGACGTTGTAGACAGACTCTTTTTTCTTATTGAGAGTAGTAATACTCTATGGGTTAG
This sequence comes from Euprymna scolopes, assembly GCF_053919585.1. NCBI lineage: Eukaryota > Metazoa > Mollusca > Cephalopoda > Sepiida > Sepiolidae > Euprymna > Euprymna scolopes. Next base: position 41,208,187 of record NC_136483.1, on the reverse strand, counting down.
TAATAGAAGAAATTCTTTGAACTTACTCCATCCCTCCTAACTCTTGCAATTACACTAACACCTGCTTCACTCTGTGCTCCAATGATATCACCAAGGAAACAAAACTTATTGACAATCTGATTATCTTTTCTGAACAACATCAATAACTTTTTCATCCAAATATACTTTCTCCACATTTAGAGTTCTCATTTGTCACCATCATCTTACACTTCTTGCATACAAACTAATTATCTTCTCTCAACCTAATAATAATTCCATTGAATTTATTGTGTAAATAATGTTTACAAGTTCCACAAAAAGATTTAGTTGCATTATATTTCCTTTTCATAAATTGAACAAAAGAACTGTCCTCTTTTAAGGTGTACATTTTGTAAACGATTAATCTGTAAATAATAGTTTCTATTTAACTCCTAGACAGAAACATTGACAGGTACTATCACTCGGTCAGAGTGAACTTGGGAGTTGTGGTAACTAAAGAATGACTCCATACTTCTCAAATTGGAGCCTCATCACTAGATGCTATTTCTGTGTCATAGTAAGAATAGTTAGAGGGAGGAGGAGGAGGAGCAGAAAAAATGTAGAAAGGACTGGGAAAATAGATTTTGAGGTGGTAGGTGAGGTAAAGGCAAACACTTTGTCTATGATATGAAAGAGAATATAATCTCCTTTCTATTTCTGAAGTGATGTCAATGAGTAATTTTAATAAAAGGAGATCATTTATAACTATTACAACACGGAGGTACAGGATATGAAAGCAGAAGAAGCAACTAACCATGTCAACATCAAGAAGTTATATATTACTATTAAAATAAAGAAGCAAAGAAGCAAATCACACCTGAAATGCCTGTGATAAGATAAGCAAATCCCAGATGTGGAAGAGCAGAAAGGTAGATGAATCTAGCATTTTGAGGATATTCTAAATAGGCCAACGCCACAGAATCATTTAGCGTGCTTACATTGTATTGTCTATTGACAATGGTGTACCCACTAGAGACTAAATCAAATTTAACAGTAGAGTAGTAGGTAAATTGCAGGGCAAGACAATATTTTGGCAGAAAAATCAAAATGTTGGTCTACTGACAAATGTAGAAATTCTCTATTCCCTCTTCCATGGATGGAAGAGAAAATACCATCATAATAGAAGGAGAATTATTACATTATTTTTTTAATGGAAATTTCTCTAGATAAAGGTGTGAAGTCACAGGGTGTAAGGAATGAACAAGAATGAAAGTTGATTACAGCAAAGACAAGAGATACTTATAAGCTTACATCTTGGTCTTTCCGAGACTATAGGTAGGAGGAAAACAGTCATCACAAAGGAGTTCTACAAGACAGCATTTTTTGGAAAAGAAGCTAATGAAATCGGAAACCATAATGAAGAATTATTAAATTAAATGAGCTGGAATAAAGAAAGCAGAGAATAGATCAAACAATTCTAAAAAAAAAAACATGTCATAATAGTATTTATAGAAAAGACTGAGACTAGCAACATCACGTCTGTGAGAGACAGGTTGTAGAGGAGAAAGAGTAGGCGCCAATCAAATTACAGTTTAAACTATACAGGAATAACACTACTGTTAATCCCAGGCAAAATTTTCAGCAGTTCTCCTAAACTAGATGAGGGGGGCTTTTGATCCAAAGCTGACTTTGATGAAAAATAAATCCTGCACTAATCAAACCAGAGTGATGCAAGTCATCATGGAACAAGCGTTTAACTTTAAATCATCTCTCTATATCAATTATATAATCAATTGATTATGAAAAGTCATTCAATATGTGAATAGACACGCTATAGGAAAAGCACAGCTCATTACTAAGATTCATACAAAGAGAAAAATGGCTGCTCTCATCTGTCCTCTATATATCAGGGGAGATAACCACCTGATGCTTCCTGTATTGGGAAGATAACTCCACGGATATTTCCTCTATCAGGAGCCGATAACTATTTTACCTATACATGCCTCTTCCCCCTGTGACCACGGACTGAATTTTTGAATGATGAGGGGCTGATAGGGTGTGTATATTTCCCTGTTTATCCTCTACTACCCTTTTGGTATCATCAATTTCTATTTCTTCATTTTGATCACTGAGTGATCCAACATTGATATGCCATTCAACCTCAGTTATTTCCTCAGGGGATTGTTCCTGTGGGGGCTCATAGTTTGTAGATAGATTTGAGATTCCTGGAGTGGCATAAGGTGGGCCATCCACAACTGGGTATATTTTGCAGAGAAACCGATGGTTGCACCATGTTATTTGATTACTCCCATCTACTCTCACTTACGACTGCCGATTCCAATGTGTCTCTACGATTCTCTCCCATCTTTGTTCATCAACGTAGATTGATATCATTTTTGGATATGAACAAAGTCTCTGACTTGACTTCTAGAAGCAGACGACAATGAACTGTTCATTCTGCATATGCTCCTTGACCATTACTAACTTCCTTAGTTCACCTATTCTTTTCAACTGTTTCCGTGTTTGATATTTATCTCGTAAGACAGGAAGGTGGTCTTTAATGACTCAATCATACAGCATTATGGCTGGCAATATGTAAAGACCTTGGAAGGGAGTATTGCAATGGGTTAGTAATGCCTAAGCAGCCTGATCAAAGCACCGGCGTCCATAGCTGCCTTTGTTGTCAGCCAATATATGCTTTACTATTTTGATAGCTAATTCTGCGTGGCACTTGGTTTAAGCATAATATGCTAATGCACGTTTCCATATACACCAATTCCTCAAAAAGGAGTTGTACTTCTGAATGGTCCTTCATCCAAAGAGATTTCTTCAGGCACACCGTAAGTACAGAATCAAGTTCTCAATGAGTCACATAAGGTTTTGGCCCTCCTCGACATCATTAAGATCACTTCCACCCATCCAGTATGTTAATCAATGTACACAATAAAGTTCCTGCCCTGTATATCGACAAAGTCAACCACCACGTTGGAAATTCCAGATCTGCTGGTGATATCTGCTGGGCTGAAATGGTATAATTGAGTTGAAAGTATGTTACTTGGATCTGGTGTGCCTATTGTTGACATCAAGTTCCGGCCAAAACAATCATTGTCTTGCATTTGCCAGCATACCATTTATGCTTTGATGTGTGGAATGAAGGGTTTCCAATACCTTTGCACAAAGTTGTCATGAAGGTATCAGGATATTATTGCCTTTGATAATAACTCTTTCTAGACAATATAATTCTTCACGCATAGGCCAGAAAATTCAAGCTATTGGGAGGAAGTAAAAAAAAAAAAAAAAAGGAAGTCAATGGCGTGACTGGGGAAAAACATTTTGAATTAAATCTCTTGAGGTTCTCCATTCTTCATCTGTGGCCACCATCCTTTCCTGTGTAATAGCCTTCAATTTAGGATCGCCTGTGTACATCGAATTGAAGGTAGTTTTAACTGCTGTGTTAATCATTTGGTCATGGTTTTTTGGTGGGTACTTGCTGGGTACCAGGATGCACAATTAGAGGCTAAATTAAGTTTTCCTAGATGGTGTTTTATCTGAAATCTGTAAATCAGTGTCCTTTCTTTGAAATTTAACAGGCAGAGATTTTTAATATTTTCTTGGGCCTGGTTTGAAAATATTTTTTTATTAGTGAAAGGTGATTCATTGATATCAGCAAACTGATGGGTTAAAACACACAAAAAAAAACTTATCCAGATAGGTAGAAGAATAATTTATCTTGCCTTTGATAACATTTATTTGTTATATAATTGTTTTTTGTTAGTTTGTTTGTTTTTACCACTTTTTTGTTTTGTTATCTATACTGTAAAATGCCCCAAATATTTTTTGAAATGTTAACATCTGTGCTTTATTTTCATTGAAAGCAAAAGGTAAATTCATGTGCTTTTTTTTTTCATTTTTAGTATAACTTTAGTAAAAGTGTTTTCGTTTACACAAAATAATATATTTTCACAAATATTTAAAAAAAAAAAAAAATAAGTTGATTAGATTTCATGATCGTTAATAAATATTGAAAATTTCATAAAAATTGGTCTATTTTTTTTTTATTTTAATGAAAATGTTTTTAGATTTGGGAAATGGGCCATT
>NC_136483.1:41121631-41201631 GCF_053919585.1 Euprymna scolopes | reverse complement strand
AAAATAATTGATTCGTTAGATAGTGATTTTTTTTTTAAGAAAAATCTGTAATAAAATTTTAATCGATGATTTATTTCAATTATGTGAGTGTAAAGTTATTCCCAATCACTGAATACGAAACTGCAAACATGAAATTCACCGCCAGTTTGTTGCTAACACAAAATACAAACTACAACAAAATAAAATCATAGAATCTTGAGTTGAACCACAAACATGAATTTAGCACTCCGGTTAGTCTTTTTATTTTACTTAAATATGATCTTTCTTATTTATTAATATATTTATTTATTATCTCACGCTCGAATCAAGTATTTTTGTTTGTTTGTTTTCTTCCAAATTGATAACAAATATCGGAAGAAAGGGGGCATTGTTTAGTTTTAAAAATACAAGCAATTTAGTCAAAGTTTAATTTCTTTTACAATTAAAAATCCTCCTTTTTTTTTTTTTTAAATAAAAGTAAAGTTGGTGCTTATGCCCTTATCTTACCATGTTATTTTTAAAATAGTATTTTCAAGTTAAATTCAAGTTTTACTATATTTTTTAATTAAATTGTTAGGTGAAAGTACAGAGTCGAATCGTTACAAAACACTCTACTCCCCCCATGTTAAGAATGGTTTTCTAAATAATAACGCTATTATTTCAGCACAGACAGCACCGTAAGTACCATAAATTTTCATAAATATTTTTCTTCTTTCACTTAAAGAAAGAAAACAGGGTAAATTTTTACGACGTGTCCCAGCGTATTATAAACACCCCAACCTCCCCATGTTAAGAATGGCTTTCGGAATAAACACCCCCCCAACCTCGTAAGCCGTTCTTAATATGGGGAGTTTTTTTTTTGGGGGGGGGGGTATTCCGAAAGCCGTGCTTTGCTTAACATGAGAGTGGTTGGGGGTGTTTATATTACCCTGGGGCCGGTCGTAAAAAATACCGAAAACAGTTTATGAAAATATATCAGAAAGTTCATCGAGTACGACAACTGCTATTGTGTTTTCAATTTAAAAAAAAAAAAAAAAAAAAAAAAAGTGTTAATGCAGAGTGATCCGCGCTATTTTTTTAAATCGTATTTCCAAGTTTAATTAAAGTTTTATGATGTTTTTTTGTTTTTTTTTTATTCAATTGTAAGGTTAAAGTACAGAATAGGTACAAAACACCCTCCCCTCCCATGTTAAGAATGGCTTTTTAAATAATAACGTTATTATTTCAGCACGGATCACTCTCTGCATGTACCAAAAAAAGTCTATCGGTATGGTTTAAAACAGTACGTCAGCTATTAAAGTGACGAAAAGGGAGATAAGTATTCCTTGTATTCGCAATCTTCTAGGTGTTCACATCTAGGGAAAAATAATTTCCCCCAGTTTTCCGTAAAAATGACTTTTAACTATAAATAATTGATATTTTTTACGAGAGTACCCAGCGTAGTATAAACATGTCCAACCTCTTCATGTTAAGAACGGCTTTTGGAAATGAACACCCCCAACCTTCCTATGTAAAGAACGGCTTTCGAGATTGGACGGTGTTTATTTCGAAAACATGGAGAGGTTGAAGGTGTTTATACTATGCTGGGTACTCTCGTAATTTTCTACTGGATGAATTTTCATAATTTTGGGATATATTACTATTTTTAACATGACAAGTAAGTACTATCGTTTTTTGTTAAAACCACATATTTAAAAAAAATATCTGTCGACTCTGTCTTAACAAGCACCCGATTTTTTCTCTTTTCGCCAATTTTTGTGGAAGTCCGACAAAGGAGAGCCATAGATTAGAGCTCAGATGGGCACTTGCCATGAAAATAATAATAGAGCAGAGACAGATTCATGTCTCTTCTGTGGGAAAGAGGTTGCAGGAAAGAAAAAGGACATCAACTACAAAGTTTTGAAGCCGGGTTTGAACTCTGTCAAGGCAGGATAGGGTGTGCCGAGCCTGTCTTGCCTAGATGTAACAGGACATACTTGATTCTTATACAGATAGAGGATTATAACAAAAGCTTTGGAAGTTTGCTTTATCAGACGAAAATTTAAAATGTGTGTTAAAGTCTAAATGCAATCAGATAATTTTTTGTAGAAATCAATTTTTCCATCATTTATAATGACTGCATTGTTCAAAAAAATGTGAACATTTTTCTTGAATTTGCTATTGTCCACTAGGGCAGGTCGATTTGCAACTTTTTTCAGAAAATCAACATGGCACTGATGATGATAGTTGGGATTTGATGTGATAAGAACATATACCAAAAATTAGATTCCCATCTTGAACAGAAAAATTGAGCATTTAATTTTAAAAATCGTGTACAAAAATGCTGAAAAATCCTTCATTTTCATAGCATTTTTCACAACACTATCTTTGAAATTTTACTATTTTTATAAAATATTCAATTAAAATTGATATATTTATATGAAATACATTGAAAGAAAAATAAATACATGAATTATAATTTTAATTATGAATAATAACTAGCAAAATATCTAAACTTTTACTGCATTGATTAAACAAAAATTGTAAAAAAAAGCTAATTAGCAACTAAGTCTTTTAAATTTCACAATTCAAAAAGATATGTGGAGATGTATTACACAATATAACAACTTGATACAAGTTACAGAACCAATGTATTTCAATTTTTTATTAGAGGCAATAATATAAACTTATAATAGAACTAAATTGTTCTGTATAATTTCTTTTTGAGCAAAATAAAGGTCTAATTTGCTGGCACGATGACTTTGTAATAATGTGTCTATGTCTTGCTTCCTGCCCATATACAACTTTTGGAGAAAAATCAATCAAATTTGACCAGTGTGTGGCTGCAAAATTGATAGCAGTAATCTTTTTCATTTTTTTTTTTTTTTAGTTGTTCACTATCTCTGGAAAAAACAACACAAAAAAAACAAACAATTATTTGAAAACACTTATTTTTTTTATATTTTTGCGATGTAATATGAATAAAACTATTGTTTGGGTAAATTAAGAAAACTGGATAAATATTTATTTACCTAATGGACAAAATCGTTTGAATGCCCTCTTCTCTCACATCCAATTTATCTGAGTTTATCATCGATATTATATTTTCCGGAAGTAGTGCAAAAGCACTATATTTTGAACAGTTTAAAACAGTAATTTGGATTTCAGTTAATTGTTTTGTTCTCTGAATCATATTAAAATATACTGTTGTTGGTTAAAAAAAATATTGTTGGTTTGGATCTCAAACCAACTAACTGCATACACTTGGATAATAAATTTGACCAAAATGTTTAATTTATCATAGTGTTTGAGGATAGACACCTCTGGTCCATAAACACATTAACCTTGTGGCTTATGTTAGCCATCTTCCTTGATTCCAGGGCCCAATTTTCTAAGTTAACTTCTCCACAAGAAATGTCAACAGCATACTCAAAAAGTAGCCTCTGTTCTTCACACTTAAATTATTTGTTTCTTCTGCTGTCAGATAATGATGATCGGGGGGGACAATAATTTTTTAGAATTCTACTTGAGGCAAATCTTGATAATTATTGATACAAAGTTTCCCCAAAGGACCAGTAAATGTTGTTAGGCTTTTTAGTTGTTCCATCAATTAATTTAAAAATTGCTGTAAATGGCAGTTCTTCTAGTGGAACCTGAAAATTGGAAAATTTGCATGTTTAATAATAGAGCCAGATTACATAATAAATACCAATATATTATTTTATTTTCCATAAAAAAGGAACATAATTGCAGGTGAATCTATAGAATTAATTTTACCTCCTTGTTAGGAGGACAAGTGCAGATTATGTGCCTTGTTTGACAATTTTCTGTCTTGCACTTTACTGCAAAGTCATCACATCTCAAGACAGAAAGTTTACAGCTACAAGAAGCTATATCAAACAGTCTGTCTAGCTGTTCCTTCATTCTTTTCACTTTGATTGCTGCAAGAGATTTCCTGTCAATCTGTTTGGCCCTCTTATAGCAAAATATATTGACCTTCTGTCCTATATAATTTTATCTTAACAAGGGCAATTGTGGATTGACTGCTTGCCGAATACTAATTATTTCCTTGGCAATTAACTTAGAAATCTCACTATTTTTTAAGTGGGGATAACTGTTTTCGAGGAAATAACTAAACTGGATGGCTTGTCGTGAAGTTGGGGGCACTGTTTCATATTTTGTGAACCACGGGTTAAAACTGAACGTCATGCTTTTACTGACATTCTTATCTGAAAAGTAAAATAAATAAATGAATTATAACTGAAGGAAACTGTATGAGGCTATCTTCCAGTTTCATACGTAAAAAAATAAGTGCTGGTTATAAGAAATAATGAAAACTTTGTAGAGTTGAATTAGATGTATTGAAGAGAGAGAGGACCAAACCAAATCAGAGGCATAGTAGTGTTTAGTTTAGACATTTTAAACAGATTTTAGCTCCTCATTCGATAACATGAATTTATCCATACAGAGATTCATCCTTGATGTAGTTGTGCCATTTTAAACAAATGTTTAGAGTTTGAAAAACCTGTGCTTGTGCATCTATGTTACTATGCTATTTTTAATAGTATTTTACAGTTAAATTTAATTTTTATGAAATTTCTGTTTATTAAATTTTTAGGTGAAAGCACAGAATAGTTACAATGCAACCTCTTTCCCATATTAAGAATGGCTTTCTAAATAAAATTATTTTAGCACAATAACATAGATGCACAAATAACGAAAAACCTTTAAAGGAGTTTCCTTATTTACTCATATTCATCTTTTGTAGGTTATTCGATTTTAAGACTATAATTTTAGAAGTAAAACACTGTTTAAACAGAATTACTCCTTAAAAATAAAAGAAATTAAAATTTGACACTAATTTTCTGCAAAGTATTTTTTATTAAATAGAAAAACTTGAAAATTTACGTGGTTATGTTTCATAAGGAATGTGTAGAATAAGATTCTATGGATTATTTTTTTTTTTTTTTGCTTTTATATAAAACTGGAGTATTACCATATTTTAATAAAAATTTCAAATAGAATTTGATGTGAAATATTAGGTTGGTGCAAAAATAATATTTTTGGCGTTCGTTTAAACGTCCAAAAAATGCCATTATTTTTGCACCATCCTAGTAGAAAACCAAATTCAAAAAGATAAAAAAAATATGTTTAAATTCACTGCAGACACTTGAAATATAATAATATATATTTTAAACATGTCTTTTTTGTTTTTCCTTTCGAAATAATTAAGCCTAAATCGTAATGTTTTCAAATTAAATAATAAACAAACGTTAATTTTCAATATCAATAACGAGCGTGATTTGCAACAGTGAAATCTAAAATGTTTCCACCCAAAAAATGTTCCTGAAATGAAAAAGCGAACTTCAGTCGTTATTATTTAAAAAATATAATTTTGCCTTTACACTTAATATTTATTTTATTAATTCATTATCCTCACTCATTTTATTTAAAAATGTAGTTTAAAATATATTCTAAATAATGATTCCATTTTCTTAATAGTACGAATTGTTTGGATGACAGGACGTTCTTAACAATTCGCCGAAAAACTTTTAATCACTTCAATTTTTCAACTTTTAAAGTCATTTCCTCAAGCAAAGATGACGATTTTGAGAAAAATATTTTGTGTAGGTCTTTTCTATGTCAAACCCCAACTATCATCACCATTACCTCACTAGGGCAGGTCGATTTTGGAACCCCGGTGAGGCAGTTGAGATCCAAACCAACAATATTTTTTTTTTAACCAACAACAGTATATTTTAATATGATTCAGAGAACAAAACAATTAACTGAAATCCAAATTACTGTTTTAAACTGTTCAAAATATAGTGCTTTTGCACTACTTCCGGAAAATATAATATCGATGATAAACTCAGATAAATTGGATGTGAGAGAAGAGGGCATTCAAACGATTTTGTCCATTAGGTAAATAAATATTTATCCAGTTTTCTTAATTTACCCAAACAATAGTTTTATTCATATTACATCGCAAAAATATAAAAAAAAATAAGTGTTTTCAAATAATTGTTTGTTTTTTTTTTTTTTTTGTGTTGTTTTTTCCAGAGATAGTGAACAACTAAAAAAAAAAAAAAAATGAAAAAGATTACTGCTATCAATTTTGCAGCCACACACTGGTCAAATTTGATTGATTTTTCTCCAAAAGTTGTATATGGGCAGGAAGCAAGACATAGACACATTATTACAAAGTCATCGTGCCAGCAAATTAGACCTTTATTTTGCTCAAAAAGAAATTATACAGAACAATTTAGTTCTATTATAAGTTTATATTATTGCCTCTAATAAAAAATTGAAATACATTGGTTCTGTAACTTGTATCAAGTTGTTATATTGTGTAATACATCTCCACATATCTTTTTGAATTGTGAAATTTAAAAGACTTAGTTGCTAATTAGCTTTTTTTACAATTTTTGTTTAATCAATGCAGTAAAAGTTTAGATATTTTGCTAGTTATTATTCATAATTAAAATTATAATTCCTGTATTTATTTTCTTTCAATGTATTTCATATAAATATATCAATTTTAATTGAATATTTTATAAAAATAGTGAAATTTCAAAGTCAGTGTTGTGAAAAATGCTATGAAAATGAAGGATTTTTCAGCATTTTTGTACACGATTTTTAAAATTAAATGCTCAATTTTTCTGTTCAAGATGGGAATCTAATTTTTGGTATATGTTCTTATCACATCAAATCCCAACTATCATCATCAGTGCCATGTTGATTTTCTGAAAAAAGTTGCAAATCGACCTGCCCTATTGCCTCACCGGGGTTCTGAAATCGACCTGCCCTATTGTCCACTAGCATGATATCAATTTAAGGAAGTTTGGCATGTTAGTTCGATCAGGAAAATACCTTTCACAAGCTGCAATAATTGTCCCATGAAAAATGGCCACAGTTAAATTAACATTTTGATTATCATCACAACAATACAATGCTTTGAATGTTAGCTTTGGAGCCTTGTGTAATTTAACGTTTAACTCACTAGGGGAGATGCACCCCTGAATCAAGATGTAAAAGAACGGGAAACTACCGTCTTTACTTGTCTTCCTGAAATTACCATGGCTTTACATTGCAGAGCTGTGATCGTCAACGCTGTTAAAACAGTAGGGCTGCTGATGATAACGATGAATCATGAATACAGTTATTGCTTTATAAAACTCGTCATTTTTATTTGTACCAACATATTCCCCACCATGAAATTATGTTCCTCTTTGAAAGTACTTTTCATCTATTAACAGGGCTCTACATTGTGAGTGAAACAGTCGCATTTGCGAGTGATTTTTTTTCAAAATGGCGACTAGAAATAATGAAATGCTTATCTTTTGGGGATTATATTTCTTTCACCGACTATCTTCCAAAGCTTACTACTGAGTAAAAAATATTTTTTCAAATTTTTTTTTTAATAAAACGAACAAAGTTAAATTATTTAAACAATAACAGTTTAATAGAACAATATATTTTTTCTTTTTTTTTTTTAACGAAGGCTGTTTAAAAAAAACATCGGAAGAAATTAGAATGTTTATACCTTCAAGTATCAACATAAAATTTGTTGAATATTTAGAAATGATGCAGTGATGCACATACTCGCCACAGAATGAACATGTCATATTCTAAAAATCATGTGGGTTTGGCTAGTAACTTTTCTATTTGGCTAATAAATGAAAATATTAAGTTGCCAAAGGTCAACTAAAGATAAATTTGTCCATAGAGCTCTGACTAATTGACTAATAAAACACAGTCCTTAGAAAGATGACTTTTTTTCCAAGAGTGATTTTACTGCTGTAATTGATCCCACACCACCTCTTTGAATTTTTCTAATAAAGAAAAAAGCTGGTAATAGAAATTTCTCCAGAAATGATTTATAAGTTTGCCTTGATATATTGTGCAGTAATAAAGTGTAACATATTAGATCTGCAGAAAATGAAAGACGGCCTTTCAGTTTATAATGTCTTTTTTGTAAATCATTTAAAATCGAGTACAGCTCTTCTTCCACTACGTTTTTGATGTAGATTGGAAAATTTTCTTACATGCTAAATTTTGTAAGTTTAACATTATTTCCGTATATAAACCATTGTGGTAATGGTATAGGCTTTCCAGCTCAGCATAAAGATTACGGCTAATATTAATGCATTCTTTTTATAGATGGAAAATGCGTTTCAAGGTCAAAGATAAATTAGAATATAATCTTCATGTTTTGGAAATTCAAAACAAGATGGACAACATTTCACAATAAATTGGGTAAAATCCGTTATAATGTCAGTTGAAAGGAAATCTTTAATTCATCTTTTTCAATCGGTCGTTGCTTTGGGGGTTTTCTAAAATCTGTTTGAGTCAGCAAAAGAGATGATTTTATTATTTGTTCTGAATGTATTGTTGGGATTGGTTGGAAATTTCAATTCTGTTTGTTTCTTTTTCCTTTCAAAATATATTTATTCTCAAAATATTTGATGCAAAATACTGAATTTTTTGTTGAGAACGAATTATTTCAATTAACAAATTTTATCCATTTTTCAATAAAATCAGATTTTCCAAAATGAAAAGAAAATGTGGAGACTTTTTTCACTGTATCATATCTTCTAGAACAGTAAAATTCTGCACTTTTGTTAACCATTTTTTGTTATACAAAAAATATATAAAAAAAACTTTAAAATTCAATAAATGCAATGCGTTTGCAAAAATATATAATATGAAGTTCCAAAAACAAAAACTTTGTTTGTGCAATTGAAGATCATTCAAGCAAGATCACTCTTATTGTTAATTATTTATTGTTTTAATTTTTAAACCAAAAGTATAAACATGCATTTTAGTGTTGAAAACATGTTTAGAAATTAAAATAGGTTCTGATAAATTATCTTGAAATTTATCAATTATTTATCTACATTCAAAAAACGTAAGTCTTAAAATTATGCACCATTTTTATTTTTTTAAAGGAGTCTCCAAAGTTTTTGAATGGCAGGGAAGCATATTATTGACTTTTTAGAGCTACACAGGCTAAAATATTTTTAAAAAAAAAAAAAAAAAAAAAAAAAGACGTGGACATGTTTTATGCTGTTTTTCTCTATAGCTTTGCTTTTTAATAAAACTGATTCTCCAAAAACCTCATTGTTTTAATCATTTTCTGAACAAAAAGAAAAACCACCACACTGTTTTCATATTTTTTCATTTTTTTTTCCTGAATATTTTTAAGTTTTCTATAAGAACTTTGCGGGTCGGATTAAAGACTTTGACAGGCTGGATCTGGAGACCCCCTCACCTAAATGGTCAATGTGTTGATTGTTTTTAGTTTTAATTTCAATCAGCCTGTATTGTGACATATGGGGCTACAGTTATGAGTGAGCCGTCAGTGCACCAAATTACCTCAAAAACTTGTAAAACCCATGAGGCAAGCACCTCAGGCATTGCTTTGTAGATTTCTGCTGGTATCCCATTCTCATTAGGAGATTTTTTATATTAGAGGCAACACAAGATATCTCACACTTCATTCAACATAGGAGTGAGGTGCTGCAGTCATATTCCTCACCTCTACACTTGCCACAAGGGTAAGGTTATTAAGCAGTTCATCAAAGTGCTCTTTTCAGCAATCTAATCATTCACTCAGGTTTGTAATGATAGCGCCATTATGCGAACGAAGTGTATCACTGACACTCGTTTCTCCTCCGTTAGTCTGCTTCACCATCCAGTAAAGTTTATGGAAGTCTCCACAGGTTGCTGTAAGCGCAGTTTGTTCTGCAGTAACCAACACCTGCATTGTCATCTTATCAGTCAGCACTTAAATGATGATTACATGGCCAATCAAGTCGATTATATCTTGGTTCGTGCTCAGTGGGCGAGCTCTGTTCCTGACTCTTGTGCTTTCTGAGGTGCAGATTCCGGTAATGAATTTGACTCAAACCGCACACTTTTTTGAGTAAGTCTTCGATTTCATGCGGGGCAAGTAATCAAACAGTGTAAGTGGATCAACAGCGTCAATTTAAAGTTGGACGTTGGCCCCCAATTTAAGGTAGAACTTCATAATATGTTCTCTCTTCTGCAAACCAATGAAGAATATCAAACCAAAATAGAATGGCAGGTCCCATCTATTACCATCGAGTTGACACATAAGCACCTTGGTATTATGAACTGCTGTTATCGGGACTGGATAACAGGAGAGAAACTCCACCGTTCAGAGCAAGCACAGGAATGATGGGTGCGCTGAACTATCGTGATTTGTGACGCCATGTTATTCAATCAATCTGCGCTGATAGAAACACATACTGGCGAGCGTTTGCAGAATAATATATGTATTTAACATTAAAAGTAAAGGGTAAATAACCCTGTATTTAATCTCCCTTTATACTGCTTGTGACTCTTAAAGAAATGTTCATTTTAAATATCCTAGTGTGACTTTTTATCCCATCTGTAGGTTGCTCACACTTAAATTTAGTCTTTCACACTTAAATTTTTGCAGTAAATCTTAATATTATTACAATAGAAAAATGCGAGCATGAAAAGTAATATGGTACGCTTAAACAAGGAAAAGTAAACAACTAGTTGTTAAAATTGGAAAACAAAAGACAAGATATTCTAGTAAAAAATATAATAAATTTATAACTTAAAATATTGCAGCATTAAGAATTGATTATATAATGTTATAAATTGAATTAAAAAAAAAATTCTTTTCTATGTTTAAGCTAACCATATTACTTTGCATGCTCGCATTTTTCTGTTTTAATCCATGATTTTTGCAGACATCCAGTAAATTCACTTGTTCTTTGTTTTATTTCAGTCTTATTTTTTTGCCCCCATAAACAAAACATACACATATGTAATAACAATGTACGGCACTCGTCTGCTTTCAATAAAATCACCCCAATTATCTCCCTTTCATTCTCTCTGTTTCACTTGTTACTTCTCTTTTCCTGAGAGTGGTAAATTGGTAGCAGCAGTAGTCACTGAGGCGACGTGGTTGCTTTGGAAACCAGTCATAAAAAATGTCGCTCACCTCCTTACGATTTTGAACACCAGTAAATTTATCATAACTTTTGTTTTACTTAACGAAAATTGAACTTTTTTTTTTTTCACAATATAGCTTAGAAGATGATCTATAAACTGTAATAATTGTAGTGTTTGAATTTATCATTCACTGCACATTAAAACTTTATGAAAAATCAGTGTATCAATAGCAGTGTCAGAAATCGCCATTAAAAACTTGAATAATTAGACTTACTATCTTTCGAAGCTTATAACTACTTGAAAAATGTAATTCAACCCCTAATTTTTTTCAATAAAAGGAGCAAAGACCAAATTTTAAAATAATAACAGGTTTAATAGCAAAATATGTAATATTTGTTTTTTAAATCGGTTTTCTTTAAAAAAGATTTCTAGAAAATCAACAAATTTTAACTTACTTCGAATATAATATATATATATATATATATATATAATTCCAAAAAATCACTTACCTATAAAAAATACTAATCAATGGGTACTTCCATTCTTAATTGGGAAGAATTTATATTTTATATTCCATGTCCTTTTTAAATAAAATACTTTTTTTAAGCCAGGATTAAAAAATACTACGATATCAGATGTTTCACAACTGGAATAAAGGGAGACAAACGTCTCCTTTTCTTCAAATTGAGAACTTCGGTGGCCTTAAGCGCTAGAATTAATCTCCCTTTCTATTTCTGGCTGTAAACAAAAGTTAGTTAAATATGGGCCATCGTAATTTGAAAAATGATCACATTTCACTTATCAGTTTTTGCCATTTATAAAAATTCCACTCGACCGATTTTCCATTTTTTTTTTTTTTTCTCTTAAAGAAATACATGATTTAATATATTTTGTTTCTTCTTTATAGGGTGATTTTTTTTTTTAATCTAAAAAAAAAAAAAAACATTGAATGAAGCAGAAAAAATTGTAGGTATTCAATCTTTTCAGGACAAAATTTGAAAAATGTGAGGTTTCACTTTTAAAAAAATCAACATGGTTTTTAAAAAAAAAAAAAAGGTTTTAAACTTTTAACTTAACAGGTAAATTTGCACAAAACTATTCTTTCTTTTTTTTTTTTTTGTTTAAATTAGATTATTTATTGATCTTTTATCTTCAATTTGTGATATATAAATCTGAGGTGAGAAAATTAATTATTTTCATTTTAATAGACATTTCAAAATGGGGGGGGTGAATTTAAAAAAAAAAACGTTTGTTTAGAATATTATATTCGGTTTATTGGAAAGAGCATAACAGTTCACATTAAACCTGCAAATATTGTAAAAATTGAACCAATAGAAAAATTTTGATAGATTTTTAAATTAAAAAAATTGAAAAAAATTTAACTCGTAAAATTCAATTCATTACGTGACCGTGAATTGAATTTTACGAGTTAAATTTTTTTCAATTTTTTTAATTTAAAAATCTATCAAAATTTTTCTATTGGTTCAATTTTTACAATATTTGCAGGTTTAATGTGAACTGTTATGCTCTTTCCAAGGCACTTTGTAAACACTGTTTTTATTTTTTGGTGTTGTTTTTTTTAATAAAAAATATTTCTATTTTTTCTAAAAACTTTAATAGTTTATTTTGGAAGTATATTCCATAAAGAAATGAAACAAACCACTTTAAAAAAGAGAAATTACGAGTTTTGTATATTTTATTTGCCGTTTAAACGAGCAAATTGAGTCGACACATTTTCTAAAATAATGAATTATCTCCCCTTGACTCCAAAAGGGGCATAACTCTACTCTCTTCGTTATTCTTTCATCTCTGTTTTGGCCTCATAAAACTAGTGTTGGGGGTCGATAATTCAAACACTCACCTTCTGAAGTTTTCAAAAAATTGATTCTGACCTAAAAATCTTCTTTCGTTAGTCATATATTGCGTAGCGTTTAGATTTTTAAATAAGACATACGTATTTTTTCAAAGCTTCGTGAATTCAATATTTATTTTAAAGTAACAATACCTTACTCGGTGTTACCCAGGAGTCTTTTTACTTTCATTTTGGTTTCACTTTTCTTCTTTTTTTTTTTTTTATAATAAAAGTGATAAAATTTTTTCTTTCATGTTTTTGATACAATGTTAAAAATATATATTTACGATCCGAAAGCCACTCGAGGATAAGTGTTAATGAGTGTACGGTAGTCATAGAGACAACAGTGTATTAATAGTTAGTGATGGAAATGAGGAAGGAATGGATATTTAGGAGGAGGGGCAGCAGCTCTACAAGAACTTGTTTTCATTGGACTTGAAAACTATCCTATTGTAGTCAGTTGGGAAGCAGAACAGAGTTCCACAAGTGGGCAGTTCTAGGAAAGAAACTTTGTTTATAGAATTTGCGTTTAAATTTAGGCCCAGATAGTGTTGGAGAATGTTGATGGCTGTTGTAATTAGACAAGTGTTTTTTGTGAAAGTTTGGCAAGAGGAGACCATAGATTGAAGCTTATGAAAATAATAAATAAACATAAACAGGCTCACAACATCTCTTCTGTAGGAAAGAGGTTTCAAGGAAGAAAAAAGGCCATTACCTACTAGGTTTCAAAGCTGATTTTGAACTTTGTCATGGCAAGATAGGTTTCTGAACAGCTCTCACCTATATATAGAAGAAGTACTCCATTTTAGGAAGTATCTGGCTCTTATACAGCTAGAGGATCGCATCGAGAGTTAGATATCTTCTGGAGAGGTAAAATGACACAACCATTTTTTGAGCAACCTTGCCGATAGATTTAATGTAGATGTAAATTTCATGTAAGGAGTAAATGTCAAACCCAGAAGTTTGTCAAAACAGGGAGCCTCTTTTAGATGAGAGTCATTCATATCAATTGGGGCCAAATGGGGATCAGAGCATTCATAGTGAAAAGATAAAAGCTTGGTTTTGGATGCGTTAAAATTAACTTTCTACTTTTTACCCTATTGTACCACATGCTCAAGGTTTGAGGAGAGAAACTCAAGAGATCTTGATTTTGTTGGCCTTTGAAGTGTTGCCATAGATCATAGTGTCAGCTGCGTATATGTCGATGAATGAACTTGTTTTTATTTTTTTTATTCAATTTTCACCCCAAACAAGGCACAGTGCCACTTAGAAGTAAGGGATTACCATCTGGGACATAAGTTGCAGGGATATTATGAAGGAAGATGGGCAGCAAGATGTCTGTTCACATTATACTTGAACTTTTGTATGTCAGTACAGTTGGGAAAGCAGAATCCCAGAAACGAGGTCCAAAGTCTAGCAGTTCTGGGGAAGAAAGTATTGAAGTTGAAGGTTTTCTTACACCTAGGGATCTCTACTGTGAAGGGGTGGGATTTAGCTGCTTGGCGGATTTGTCAGGGGTATTTACGTCGAGAGTGCATAAGTGCTTGTAGTTCACTAGAGCATTCACCATTAAAATACTGTAGAACAGGCAGAGGGATACAACATCTCATCGATGGGACAGAGGCTGAAGTCTAGATGACAGTTCAGGACCTATCAGGTTGGCAACTCTCTTTTGAACTCTGTTCAGGATTGAGAGGTTAGTAGCCAATGCATCAGCCCAAATGTGACAACAGTACTCCATACATGGGCAAATGGTGGGTTTATAGAGGTACAGCATCCTTTCAGGCGTAAGTAGCTTTTTAGCACAGTAGAGAGAGCTCACCTATATCTGCAGCAGCCTTGGCAATGCTCTCGATGTATCTATTCCAACTCATGTTCCCTGTGAATGTTAGGCCGAGGAGTTTAAAAGAAGTACTTTCAGGTAATGCGTTTTGGGCCATTGCTATTGGTGGTAGAGAAGGTTTCTTGTAATTATTGAAGGAAACAAGCTTAGTCTTGGCAACATTGAATATGACCATCCATTTTTGTCCCCTTTCCACTGCAGATTGGAGGTTTTCTCTAGTGTTTCTGACATTTCCTTATATATGTGTTCATTTTCATTTCACTTGGAATGTGATTTGGGAGATCATTAATGAAGATAAGGAAGAGCATAGATCTCTGAGGCACACCAGCATGGATACTTTGAGCTTTAGACTTGCCCATCAACAACTACTTGTATAAATCTATCAGAGAGAAAAGATTTGATGGTTAAGACATTTTCAGATATTCCATAGCTGGAAATCTTCTGACGTAGACCTTTATGCCAAATTCTATCAAATGCTTATATTATGTCAAGAACTATTGTTTCTATGTGAAATTACAGTCAGTTCATCAACTGTAAATCTTGCCAGACGGAAACCATATTGTTTGTTGCTGAGTAGGTTGTTTTTGCTGGGGTGTTTGACAATTTTCTATTTAACACAGATTCAAGCAAATTATTTGTGACACACAGAAGACTAATTGGTTTGTACTGAGATGCAGAAGACCAATCTCTACTATTTTTAAATATTGGGTAAACTATTGAGGTTTTTGAAGGTGCTGAGAAGCATTTCTCCTTTATGCATCGATTGAACAACTTTGCAAGAATAGGGGCTAGTTCTGGTTGCAGTTTTTTTAATACTATAACTGGAATATTTTCTGGCATCAAGTTTCTTGATGAGTGTGGCAATATTATGAACAGATATGTGGATGTTACTCAGCTTATTTTCAGTCTTAGGAGGTAGAAGACCCTGATCGCATAGGGTTGAGTTTGTTGCAAAGTTTTTTGCAAAGAGTTTGACTTTGTCAGATGCTCTGATACAAATATTAGGAAACCAGCTCAGTCAGATATCAAGTATCGGTACACTGTTCGTTGGGGATGGATATTTGGGTTTTGTTTTCCTTTTTTTAGGTGGATTATCTTTAGCCTGTTATCTTTCAAAACTGAATTTTAAAAATAAATTCTTTTTAATTAGTTTGTTTCACTTAGTTGGTTCTGCAAAAAAAAAAAAAAATTGACAGTAATTAATAGATGTGTCATTGTGAGGGATATTTCCTTTTATTTATCTGTTCCCTTTTAATTTAGTTTTGTTTATTTTAAATCAGAACAGATTTTGCTTTAGAAAAAAACAAGAAAAAGAAAAAACGTGAATTAGCAGACGAACAGAAAGAGGAAATCAAAGAGGCATTTGAATTATTTGATACGGACAAAGATGGAGCTATTGATTATTATGAGCTAAAAGTAAGTCAAAGTTTTCTTTTATTTACTTATTTTCTTTTAAATTATATTTCCCTTTATATTTGAATAATTGAAATACATGTCTCAGCAAAGGTTTATGAATGATGAGACACTCTTTACAACATTTAATAATTTCACATAATGTCCTTGTTTTTTATCGATCCTGGTGTTTTTCCATTAAATACACAGGTAAAAATCACAATTCCAAATAAACTAACTGGAAAACTTTTTTATATACTTACATGTCAAGCAAAAAATAGTTTCGTTCACCAAAAATAAGGAAAAATGATTGAGTAGAATTTTAATTAAAAATAAAAAGCAGTTTTTATCCTATTTTCTGATTTGCCATTGATAATTACTTGGCAAATAATAAAGTGACTTATCTCCCTTGTTTAGCATGTATTGGCACCCTTGTTGGTGGCAAATTGGAAAATTACAGTAAAACTGATTTTTACTTTTAATTAAAATTCTTCTCGATAATTTTTCCTAATTTTTGGAATAGACACTTATTTTTGCCGTATATACAAGTCTATCAAAGATTTTTCTGTTTATTTATTTGCGACTGTAATTTTCAGCTGTGCATTTTTAACTCTGACAATGGTTTTTAATATATTGCTCAAGACGACATACCTCAAAATACAAGCAATAAAATGTTCAAAACCTTGAAATTATCCAAACAATCATAGTCTCATTTCAAGCACATTTCCTCACACTCCTCACCACCACCTAAGTTATAATTTTGCTTTTTTTTATCACTTCAAATTAATCTTGTTACAATAATAGCAATAGGTTGAATATCACCATCAAAACAAAGCTTACATGTCTAAAGTTATGGATGTAGGTAAATCTTAATTTTGCAGAGTTAAGACTCTATTAGAGGGTCTTAAAATGATCAAAACGTACTTACATTTTGATAATCTATGTAATATTGTGTCATTTAACAATGGTATAAGTCTTATTAAAATCAGAAATAAAAATAATTAGGTTAGGAGCGATGCACTCTATGATAGTAATATATTAATATAAGCCATTTATGAAAATCTTCACAAACAAGTGATCATCCCTAAAAAATTTCATTTCCTAGGTTTAATAGTGTATAGAAAAGTTATTGAGGTTGTTCAGAAATGTTGTTACATTGATTAAATGATTTCAGCATGAGCAGGTGCTTGTGTGATAGAGTGGATGGAATAATTTTTTAGTGTGCCAATATTATGGACCCTGGGCAAAGTCAACTGACCTTGCTGGATGATTCTCATTAATTATTAAACAGGCAAAGCTCTAATTCCCATAGATTGGCTTGAAAGTAATCAAGTTTTTTCACAGACATTAACAAACCAAACCTTTCCAGCAACAGGAGTTTTCAGCTGAATGGTGACCTTTTGTGAAAGAAGAAACTATTTGCAGTAACCAGCAACCAGACGACCAACTTTGGAGACCTTTTGGAGAGCGAAAGTATTGTTTTAGTATCTCTTCTGAAAGCCTGTTGATGTGGAAATTATGTTGCCACATCGACTCAGGATCTGCGCATTTTTGTGCACCTCGGAGCTAATATATACATGATTCCAGCGTCCAGTGAATGCTTGAATGCGTTTAAAGGATCTAAGACTAGATGATGTTATATTTGTAATCTCGCAGTTAGGGGATTGCATTTAACTTGTAATCCACCGCAACTGTGGACAATAGTCCATGGAAGTGGTAGAGAGTTATAATAGAACTTTTTCTACTACTAATCAACAGTGTTACCACTGTCAGACCTAAGAAGAGTCTATCAGTCATGTGCATGTAGTGTGATGAAGTAAGGAAGTAAAACCTGCCCAGTGAGCATTGAGGACATGCGTTGCATGGAGAGAAATGATATGGTGGATGTGTAATGTAAGTTTTAAAGAAAAGCTTAGATCTGATGAGCTCAAAGGAAGATAAAATCTGAACAGTTTAATATGCAGAACGGTAGATGTCAATGTCTTGATCACTTTGAAAGAATGTATGTGAATTCCTGAGTTAGATGGCAATGTCTTGATCATTTTGAAAGAATGTATGTGAATTCCTGAGTTAGATGGCAATGTCTTGATCACTTTGAAAGAATGTATGTGAATTCCTAGATGTGGAATAATTAAGGTATAGTTTCCTTTAGTCTTCATATTCCATGAGCAATCTTTCTGAGAAAGTGGAAAAATATTGCTGTTTTCTGGGTCGGAATCTATCCATCTAGCACTTATCGTTGATTAGTTTTTTTTACCTTGAAGTATTTTTTAGCTCCTCACATCAACTGGCTTCATGCCTTATCTGGAATGATTTTCATAAAATAAAAATCCAACCCGTTTTCAAAAAGATAATAACAGATTTTTGACAACTTTCCTCACCCTACAATCCAGTGAATCTAAAAAAAAATATCAGATAAAAATGCCAGAAACTAATGATTATATTTTTAAAGAAATATTTAATTATACGAAAAACAAAAAAGAAAAATATTCTATTTGTCTTTTCAAATCAATATCTAAAGAGAAGTCGTTTGTGTGTCTGTAAGTCTTGGACTAAAACTCCAAAACTAGAATATTTTTACCTAAAACATATCTATAATCTATATATAAAGAGAGGAAGAAAGAAGGAAATGGATGTAAATTCAGCTTACCCAAAAATCCAAAGCAGTAAAATATAGAAATCTTTAAGACACTGTTTTGTTTATTAGTTTTATTCTGGCACTTGATTGGACACATACACAGAGAACTCGAATGCTTACTAGACACTACCTTCGAATGTCTGTACACAGGTTTGCCAAGACAACCTGGCATGAGGACACTTTCTTCTAGAAGTAAACCCTGACCAAATATTCAAAATCATACAGTATCTGCAGCCCAAATAAGATCTCACTATAGCTAACCCACACTAGCTTTTACGAGGAATGGTGCACATTCTCCAAGTGATGTTACCTCAAGTAACAGCACGAAGCTGAATACTCCACTAGATTAGATAAATTTTTGTCCTGGAGTCCAGTAAAACCAAGAGATCAAAAAGAAAGATATGCTATAACATAATAGAATGGTTAATTGGGGAGAGGAAAATTATGTCCTCAACTTCTTTACTAACTCTGTGCTTGTTAGATAAAGAATTTGAAATAATTATGCAAATATCTATGTTCTCATGTAGAGTTCAAGTGTTAGCCTTAGGTAGGGTGTCCTCTTGATTTCTAAGAACTTAGATTGAAAGAAAATGAAAAATATATAAAAACAAATATATTCTATTTTATTTGGGTTTGAAAATTCAGTCAAGAATGACATAAGCCCTTTTCTGTTTAGGTTTATTTTATTTGATTGCTGTAGGCATGTGCATTTGTTCAAAACTTGTTTATGAGGTCAAACATAAGATGATTCCCAATTGTATTGTTTTCTTTTATCATACTCATCTAGTGAAAGGATTAAAATTGCTTTCAAATTTGTGCAATCCATCATTTTAGTAATTATAGGACAAACCAGATTCGTGACAAAGAATTTCAAAAACTACCTGGCAAATATACCCAGTGCACCAAGTGCAAGAGATACAAATAATTGTGCTTAAAGGGACAAGTAGAATTTAAAAAAAGATCTCTCAGTAAGGGGTCTCTGAAATAGCGACTAATGTCGAATTCAGTAGAATGCCCCATCCCCAGCAATTTTTTTTTTTTTTTTTTTTTTTTTTTTTTTTTAATGGAGAGTAGAAAACGCATTGTGGATGCGTTATCGGCAGCTCCTGTTACTCTCGCTTCTTCTTATTTGTCCCTCAGTCCTCATTTTTTAATGAGTGATTTTTCTGACAAAGGGAGAAGAAAAAGCTGTTTTCTAGGTTGGCAGTATTTTGCGCGAACAGTTGGCAGAGATGGCGGAAATTTTCTGTTTCTATGTCTATCCTTGTAGCCATGTCACTAGTAAGGGTGCTGGAGGTAAACGTTTTGTCTGGGCTGACGTTATCCACCTGATAGTCAGGGGCCCGAACCTTGGATTAACCACTAAGGAGGCTGTCCTATCAGCAGGTGCGAAGTACTGGGGCTGCTGTATATCCATTTGGTGAATGGATTCTGGACCATGCATTAGCTTCTGGTGGGGCCTCTCGATGCCATACTAGTGGGTAATTGTTACGGCTTTACCTTATCATTAGCTACAAATAAAAAAAAAAAAAATTCTTCGTTTCTTTTTCTCTCTTAGTTTCCCCTCTCTGTCCTGCTCTAAGTAAATCTGACGACCTAGTCCACAAATTCCAAAATTTCATCATGACAAGTTTCAAGAAAAAATACACGATTAAACCCGGTTCTCCAACTTCTAACGTAGACCCCTACTACCATGTCTCCTTCTCCAACATCAGGGGTCTACGTTCTAACCTTCCAGAGGTTGAAACCCAATTACAGGAGACTAAACCAGACCTTTTATTTTTAAGTGGAACTGGCATTGGACAGGCTATTTCCCTAGAAGAGTTCGCAATTAAAGGATACTCTAACTTAACTTCTAAATCTGACTCCCAAGATCGCCATGGGCATGGAATATGTGCCTATATTAGGGATAGCTTTCCATGTGGTAGGGACATCTCCAGGGAAGATCCTAACTTTTTTTTTTTTTTTTTTATTCAATTTTCACCCCAAACAAGGCACAGTGCCACTTTGAAGCAGGGGGCTACTATTAGGGAATTAATTAGCGGGGTCATTATGAAGGGAGAAGAGTAGAAAGATGTTTGTTAACATTACACTTGAACTTCTGCATATCATTGCAGTTGGGAAAGCAGAATCCCGGAAGGGAGTTCCAAAGACCCGCAGTTCTGGGGAAGAAACTATTGGAGTAAAAGGCTTTCTTGCACCGAGGGATCTCCACTGTAAAGGGATGAGACTTAGTAGCTTGTCGGGTTTGTCGGGGGTAGTTACGTCGGGGAGGTACAAGTGTTTGCAGTTCGTCAGAGCATTCACCATTAAAGTATTTGTAGAACAGGCAGAGGGATGCAACATCTCGTCGATGGGACAGAGGTTGAAGCCTAGATGACAGTTCAGGACCTATCAGGTTTGCGACTCTTTTTTGAACCCTGTCCAGGAGCGAGAGACAAGCAGCAGATGCACCAGCCCAGATGTGACAACAGTACTCCATACATGGGCGAATGGTTGCCTTATAGAGGTATAGGATACTGGCAGGCGTAAGTAGTTTTCTAGCACGGTAGAGGGAGCCAACCTTCCTTGCAGCAGCCTTGGCAATGCTCTCAATGAATCTATTCCAGTTCATATTCCCTGTAAACGTTAGGCCGAGGAGTTTAAAAGAAGTACTTTCAGGCAATGTGTTCTTGGCCATTGCTATTGGTGGTAGAGAAGGTTTCTTGTAGTTATTGAAGGAAACAAGCTTAGTCTTAGCAGCATTGAATGAGACCAACCATTTTTGTCCCCATTCCACTACGGATTGGAGGTCATCCTCTAGTGTTTCTGCCATTTTCTTAGATATGTGTTCATTTGTTTTCCCCTCATATCTGTTATAGAGAGTGGTGTCATCGGCAAATATACCCATCTCCGAAACAATATTATCAGGGAGGTCGTTTATGAATATCAGGAACAATAGAGGTCCAAGGATAGACCCTATATGTGCTTCCGGGTTGCTTTAGCTCACACTACGGCATTTATATTTACTCTCTATCGCCCCCATAACAGCGGAGTTACTATCTTTCAAAGCATATCTGAGAAAATTGACCAAGTCTTATCTGCTTATCCTTCAGCTAACATTCACGTATGTGGTGACTTCAATGTTCACAACGTCGAATGGTTGACCCACTCTAACAAGACCGATGATAAGGGGAGGTTCTGTCATGATTTCTCCATTGCCTATGACCTCACTCAGATTGTTCAGGAACCCACCCGTGTGCCCGACAATGACGGCCAGTATGCAAGCCTACTAGACCTTTTTCTCACAACTTGCCCTGAACTATGTTCAGTTTCTGTTCTGTCGCCTCTTGGCTCTTCCGACCACTCTGTTGCATCAATTAAGATAAAAATGAAATGTAATAAGTCCCCAGACGTACCTCTCCATCGTACAGTATATCGATACACTAAGGCTGACTGGGATAGCTTCCATACATTTATATCTGATCTACCTCTGCATTCCATGTTTAAAAAGGATGTGTCCTCTATAGTATTAGACCTGACGGAGTGGTTAATTGTAGGTATTGACCGTTTCATACCCTCGAAAAAGTTTCAGCAAAAACCTAACAGCCAGCCATGGTTCTCTCCAGAATGTGCTGCTGCCATTGCGCACAGAAATCACTTTTTCCACTGTTTCCAACGTAATAGATGTATGGAAACTAAAGCCGCTTTCAGGACTGCCAGCAACCATTGTAAGAAAGTAATAAAGAATGCAAGAGAGTTGTATGCTCAATCTGTTAAGTCCAAAGTAGCTGAGCAGCGGCTTGGTTCCCACCAGTTTTGGCAAATAGCAAACAGAATCCTGAACAGAAGCGTGTGCTCCATCCCAACTATTATCAATGGACCTGAGGTAATCTCGTCAGCATCAGACAAAGCCAAACTCTTTGTCAAGAACTTTGCAGCTAATTCTACCCTTTGCGATCAAGGCCGCCAAACCCCAATATTTCCTCCTGTATCAGAAAACACGCTATGTGATATACGTATATCTGTACGTGATGTTGCCAAGCTAATCAAAAACCTTGATTCCAGTAAAGCAACTGGCCCTGACGGTATTCCAATTATAGTACTCAAAAAACTTCAATCTGAACTAGCACCCATACTTACAAAACTGTTTAAACGTTGTCTTAAGGAGAATAGTTTCCCATCTCCCTGGAAAATCTCATCAGTATGCCCTGTATTTAAGAATTCAGGTGATCGCTCATCCCCCTCTCAGTACTGGCCAATAAGTCTCCTGTGCGTCATGAGTAAGTTGCTGGAATCTGTGTTAAATACAGAAGTAATCAACCATCTCAACAAAAATAACCTTCTTAGTGACACTCAATATGGTTTCCGTTCTGCTAGATCTACAGCAGATGTGCTTACAGTTATCTCATAGGATTAGCAAATCTCTATGGAGGCAACCTTTCTAGGGCAATTGCTCTTGACATATCTAAGGCCTTTGATAGGGTATGGCATAAAGGTTTACTTCATAAGATCTCTAGCTATGGTATTGCTGGAAATGTCTTCTCAATTATTAAATCATTTCTTTCTGATAGGTTCATAAGAGTAGTAGTTGAGGGGCAAAAATCAGAAGCTCACAGTATTAATGCCGGTGTCCCTCAGGGGTCCATCCTGGGCCCAACTCTTTTCCTGATCTACATTAATGATCTTCCAAATCACATCCTTACATCATTTGTAGACATTTATGCTGACGACACTACCATTTATGGTAGCACATCTAAGACAGTAAACGACCAAGTTCTCTCCAATTCTCTCTCCTCTGATCTTGAGCACGTAGTACAATGGGGTAAGGAGTGGCTGGTTACTTTTAATGCATCTAAAACCAAGCTTCTCTCTTTACATCATCAACATTCTGATCCACATCTGGCATCAATTGAAATGAATGGCTCTCGTCTTCAGGAGGCCTCAAGTTTTGACAAGCTTCTTGGCTTGACCATTACTCCTGATCTTAAATGGAACACGTACATCAAATCTGTTGCCAAGGCCGCTGGAAAAATGGTGGGATCTTTCAATCGATCCAGTAGATATCTCACTGCTGATGCTATTCTCTATCTATATAAGAGCCAGGTACGTCCAAGAATGGAATACTCTTGCCACATCTGGGCAGGAGCTGCTAGAAAGGACTTGGCCTGCCTTGATAGAGTTTAAAATAGACTTCGTAGCCTCGTAAGAGATGTCCTTTTCTCTTCTTTGCAACCCCTATCTCACAGAAGAGATGTTGCGAGTTTGTCTCTGATGTATCGTTATTTTCATGGAAAGTGTTCGACTGAGCTTCAATCTATGGTCCCCCCTCGCCAAACTTTCACAAGAAACACTCGTCTAGCTGTAAACACTATCAATAATTCCCCCCACTTTTTATCTGTGCCTAAACCTAAACGTAGATTCCATGAACAAAGCTTCTTTCTTAGAACTGCACGCCTGTGGAATTGTCTTCCGTTTTCCTGCTTTCCGGCTGACTACAATATGGTTGTCTTCAAGTCTAAAGTAAATAAGTTCTTGATGAGCCGTTCCATATAAGTTATCAAATTTACCAAATTTTCATTACTAATGATTACTATGTTGTCCAATTTCTACTGTACACTCTTTAACCCTTATCCTTGAGTGGCCTCTTGGCCTTGATAATGTGGTGATGCCTATGTAAAAAAAAAAAAAAAAAAAAAAAATTATAAGGAGATCCCAATGGTTTGTTAACTTTTTGCTGAGACTAATTCACTTATGAATATGGCCGTGATACTCACTAGGTGTCTTTCAATCATAGTCTTTTTTTAGTAATTACTTTAATTTTTGCTTAGAAAATAGAGCAGTAATAATAAAGTATTTCTTTTGCTGTAGGTATGCATGCGAGCACTGGGATTTGAAGTGAAAAAAACCAACGTCTTGAAGATTCTTCATGATTATGATATTGAAGGAATTGGTAAAATTGGTTTTGATGATTTCAATGAAGTCAGTAAGTATATATCTTATATATAATGTAAAGCCAAGCAAAGTGGCTATATGTAAATATTAAATAGCATTTCTCAAACCAAGAAGAGAATAAGGACCCCAAATAACTTGAGCTAAAAAGGAAAACAAAAGGACAGATTTCGGTTGACATTGGTTTGACCTTGACCTTCGCACATGTATGTGGTCTCTGAAAAGAAATATTTAATGACTGACATGTTTGAATTTTTGCAATTGTTTTGCCAATCTTCAACACTAAAATTTATTTTTTTATGTAGAATGCATTTTTTTTTATATATTTATACTTTTTAATAAAACTATTTAAACCAAACATTTTTAAATTTTCTAAATAAGGAAAAACCTGCTAAAGCAAATATTTTCATCACAGGCATTGTTCCAGTCCACAGTGTTACATTTTGGAAGGAACAAGCTTCCTACAATGAGGCATTCTGGATTGATATTTTTATTACAAAAAAAAAAAGTTACATTATATGCAAAACATTTTGTGGGGAAAAGAATTTTCCTTACATCAAAAACCGATTTAATAATTGAGAATTTAGGATGCTGATTAGAATCGCCACAAACGGTTTATTAAATCAGTGTTCAGTTGTAGATGATCTCACTTTAGATTTCTATCTGAAGGAATTTCTATGACTTGAAAGACACTCAGAAAATATTTTTCAGATTGTGCGATACAATCTCTGAACATCATCCATTTATTTAAATGTATTTTGTTTAAATATGTTTGGTTCTCTCCATTAAAAACTTGTATTTTACTTTGCCATTGTGGGGAGGCAAGTAAATAACAGTTTTTTTTATTATTAAAATAAAAATTACAAAAAGATTTGTAAATAAAATCATGTATTTTATTATGATTATTATGCATAAAACTTGCCTCGGTCTAAAAAGATTTCTCCTTCACTGACAGCAGACAGGAAAGGTTAGCATGCTAGATTTTCAATTTTTACAACAGTTTTTAATGTCGGGAAAATCCTGTTATTAAAATGTTTTTGTGATATTACACTTCATCTTTTCTCTCCTTGGTAAGTGACAAAGAAGTGCTTATTTTGGAGAGCTTGTCCCTCCAAAAATTGAACACTATGGATTGGAAAAGCAGGTTTTCTCTTTCAAAACTGTCCTTGATGATTTGGCACGGAGCAAAATGTAGTATATGAGTAATGTTGTCGTATGCTGTGATACTACACTTCATCTTTTTAAAAATAGAAGTAATAAAGGTTTGTAAATAAAATTATGTATTTTTCAAATCTTGCTTGTTTATACTTGCTTGATTTTATTGTAGATAAAATCATGTTCCCCACAAAATGTTTGGTAAATAATATAACTTGTTTTTTTATTTATTAATTTTTTGGAAATACTAGCAGTTTACCCTATTTACTGTTCATAACTTGCCCTACATGTGAATATACTTTATGTAATATTTCAAATGTTTAAACCAATAATTGTCTGAGTAATTTCGTAGAGGTCAATTTCTTTAACTTTGACCCCAATTTTGACCCCCTTAACATTTATTATTTTGGTCTCAAATCAAAATAAAAAGTTTTACCCATGTCCAAGTTACCTACATCTAAAATTTCAAGTGTTTAGACCCAAAATTGGCAGAGGAATTTGGTAGAATCTGCAACGGTCAACTCTTTCAACTTTGACCTTTTGGTAGCCAAATTTTTGCCCCAAAACTGATTAAAATGCTTACCGCATGTCTGAATACCAGTTATGTATAAATTTCAAATGTTTAGGCCCAAAATTGGCTGAGTAGTTTGCTAAACACCACAAAGGTCAAATCTTTTAAATAGATCAAATTTTCAACCCAAACCAATTAAAAAGTTTGCCCTATCTCTGAATACCCTTTATGTAAAATTTCAAATGTTTAGACCAGAAAATAGCTGTATAATTTGGTAGAGACCGCAGAGGTCAAATATTTTAAACTTTAACCTCAATTTTGACCCCTTAACATTTATTTTTTTGGGCTTAAATCAGATTATTAAGTTTGACCCATGTCCAAGTAACCTACATTTAAAATTTCAAGTGTTTAGACCCAAAATTGGTGGAGGAGTTTGGTAGAGTTTTCAAGGGTCAAATTGTTGAACTTTGACCACCTTGACGGCCAAATTTCTGGCCGAAAACCAATTAAAAAGATTTTCCCAAATCTCAATACTCCTTATGTCAAATCTCAAGTCTGTAGACCGAAAATTGACAGTTATTTGGTAGAGAAATGTACACACACACATACGCATTTTCACTTTTATAGATATAGAAATTTATCCAGAGTGACTCATTTTCGGAAGTTTGTTCCTCTTAAAATGGAACACCATGGATTGGAATACTTGGTTTTTCCTTATCTCTATACATAATAAAACAGACGCAATTTTTACCCTCTGGAAAAAAGAGTTGTAGGTTTGCAACCGCAGGCGCTACTTATAATTCATTATGATCAGACTATTAGCTGCTATCTTATGTAGGTTTAGCACATATTTGCAGTCACATTCATCCGTTATAATAAAATCTTATAAATTCTTAGGAGCATCACAATCCAAACTATGTCTTAGTTAGCAGAGGCAGCAAAACTATCTTTCCCTAATTATTTTCTATTCACATTCTCCTATTTGTAACCGGGAAGTTCATTGCATTGTCTGCAAATTTTACAATTTCACTGTCTGTATTTGGATCATCGACATGAATTTGAATTTGCCTTTTCATTTTTAGTTTGTAAAATAATAAGGGCTACCGTAGAAAAGTTCATAAAATCCCATTGGTTGTCCGCTTGCATTCCTTGGATTAAGGGGATATCCATTTCCGGTATTTTTTGAATGGTTAAAAACAAGACAAGATGGCATCAACTGAACAGCCATACAACATCGCTTATCACAAAATCTCTTACGGGACACACTATTGGTCATCTTCCTCCTCTCTGTCTTTTTTATCTTCTTCTTTTATGCAAAACCTTCACACAGTTTCTTAAAGGACACTCTATTTTTTCATGTTCTTTGTTTTTTGGGGTTTTTTTCATCTTCTTTGATGTCTTCATATTTTTAATCATTTTCGTCATTGTTTTCTTAGCTATTTAGTCATTCTTTGACGCCCATATGTAAACACAGACACTGTTTTCTTTTTTCTGGCCAGCACACCGGTGCTTCCTTATTATTTGTTTCTGTCATTTTATTTTTCTTTCTTATCGTTCTTCTTTTTCTTCTCCTTCTCCTACATAAAACTTATAGACAATTTCTTACGGGATGTTTATGGGACACATTAATGATGTAATAAAGAGTTTTTCTCAAGTACAACTTTTGATTCGCCAATTAAAATGCTTAAAAATTCCTTTACAATTTTTCCAAAACGAACATACATAATGTACTATCAGTAAGGTTTTCAGATTTCCACCATAGCTTGCACAGGTTTTCACCTTCATTTACAGAATGTATATCATATCAAGAAATATCTCAAAATAACTTTTATAATCATTAGTTTTTTGAGAGACCATATACTTTTACAAATTGTGCAATACTTACCATGTACAGTATAAGTACAGTATATAAAATATGGCACGGTCTATATTCTGCATAATGACAAAACATGTTGCGAGATAACATCTACGCCAACACAGTGACCTTCACATCGGTTATGGCCACCATTCACTAACACTTGATGATTGTGACAAAAAGTTTAGGCAGCGAGTGCCCACAATACAGCAATAACTTACAGCGCCCACCAGGGCCTGCCTGTGCCATTAACTAACAGTAACCACCTAAAAAGATTACTATCCCCGAGTTATCGCAGATAACAATCATAACCACCACTAGATAACAGTCCATGATACTGACTGCCATGCACCACTGTGACAGTTGTACAGGCAAGTAACTACCTTAAAATAACACTAATTGTCAATTATGACAATCAATGGATTCTGCTAGCTGCCACTGTCAGAGAATGCAAAACAGTGGAATCAAAATGCTTTCATTTTGACCACTGCTACCAGTGCTCGTAATTTTCTTGAGCCGAGAATGAGTACTACTAGCAACCGCCGCCATCTACCTGTGTTCTATGTTAATATTTTTAGCTATTTATCAATAGTCAGTAATTTACATCACTCATAAATAACAATAATGCACTGGATAATCAAAGGTTATTTTGTTTTACAGGTAACTATAGCTGTTTTGGTTTTATGTCATATTTCTACCAGGCAACGCCGGTACACAGGTCGTGCTAGTTTAAAAAATAAACCGTGGACGAATAAATAGTTTGGTTCAAATAGTTTTATTAAAAAGTTTTGTAAAACTTTTGTTGATGAATGTGAATTTTACAAAAGTTTTGTAAAACTAAGATATCACAAAGAGACGTTGCGAGCCTGTCTTTGTTTTATCGTTATTTCCATGGCAGATGTTCATCTGAGCTCCAATCTCTGGTCCCCCCTTGCCAATCTTTCACGATAAACACCAGTCTGGCTGAAGCCACTGTCATTAATTTTCTCCACTCTTTATCTGTGCCTAAATCAAAATGTAGATTCCATTAACAAAGCTTCTTTCTTAGAAGTGCACGACTGTGGAACTCTCTTCCGTTTGCCTGTTTCCTACCTGACTACAACTTGGATGTCTTCAAGTCCAACATAAACAAATTCCTGATAAACCGCCCCCTTAAGTAAGACACTTTATCAAATCTCCAATACTAACGATTACTACGATACTATCCCATTGATTACTGTACACGCAATAACCCTTATCCCCGAGTGGCTTCTGGGCCTTGATAAGTGGTGACCTCCATGTAAAAAATAATATATATATATATAAAATGCACTCTACATAAAAAATAAATTTTGGTTGCAAAACAATCACGAAAATTCAAACAAGTCTGTTCTTTTTTTTTTTTTTTTGTTTTTTACAAAGACCATGTACATGTGCAAAGGTCAAGGTCAAACCAGTGTCAATCAAAATCTGTCCTTTTGTTTTTCCCTTCTTGGTGCCATTTCTCATACAAAGCTAATATTTAATTTTGTTTTGCCAGTTTCTGTCCATTTTAAGTGTGATAAAAAGAAAAACTCAGACTGTATTAAACATTTTTCTGACTAATGACAAAACTTTCTTTGTTTTTTGATGGTCAATAACTACGCTTGAAAGTTTTCTTGGAAAAAACGTACAAATGAAGTTAGTAAAAATAAACAAAAAGTACATTTTTCATTTTCTGTTTGGTTTTAGTCAATAACTTTATTTCTGGTGGTAAAGTACTGAATGCACTAAACAGGTTGTGTTATGGTCAAGATTATTTGCTCTTTTTAACTTCCGGTTTCTGCTATCATTTGGCTGGATAATTAGTAGGGCTATGACAACATTGTTTTCATTGTTCAACAACATTCATTTTCATTGTTTTAACTCTCAAGTATATATCCGACACAGTTAATCAACCAAGAACCACATCACTCTATATAAAAGCATATAAGATATGAATGAATGCACATTCAAGAGTCAAAACAATGAAAGGAATATGCTGTTGTCCTAGCTCTAATAATTAGTCATGATCAGGCAGTCAAGAAAGCCATTCTTAACATGAGGAGTAGGGGGGGGGGGGCTTTAAGATTATCTGAGAGGAAGATAATTAATCACCAGGGCCCATATCTTGCTTGTCATTGTCATTCCATCTGCAGATTAGAAACTGAAAATAAAGAGTAGACTATCTTGTCTATAACCATGGGTTGTTTTAGTTTTTTGCTTTTAATTACCTTTGAAGAAAATTCATTTCTCAATGGAAAAGATTTTCTCCAACTCTTGTTTTCTTTCTTTTCTTTCTCTCGCCTTCCTCCTCCTCACTTTAAAAAAATATTACATTTTTGATCTTAAATCCCTAGTTTAATTGTTTCTAATTGAACAACAGAACTTTTTTATGAGTTCTTTAAATCTAAAAGTACATTCTATTTACTATACAAGATTAGGTCAGAAAAAAATAATAATAGCTAATAAAAAATAAACTAAAACGTTTATCACTATTACAGGTTCCATTATTATTCTTATGCTGATTTTGCACACTATTATTTCTAATGATTTCTTGTTCATCATAACTGATGACATTCCTGGAATCTGAGTGACAGCAAATCTTCTCAAATATTACTGTAGTTTCCATTCAATAATTACTGATGTTAATCACTTGATGTTTTTGCATCAACCGTTGTCCATGACAACAGACAGGAATTTTCCCTGCAACCTGAGTGACAATAAGTTTCCTCATTATTCAAGTATTATCCATTCCCTTTTAATTGAAGTCTGGATGGTATGGTTTCTCCTTTGTCTTTCTGTCCCCACAAAACTTTACATACACACACCATAATATCAACTGATATTGGTTGTGCTGAGTTTTCTTTTTCTTTTTCTTTTTTATTGGGGGGACGGGCTCAAGTTATAGACTATTTCTTACGTATCACTAGATTTTGCAGAGTTCTCATGTTCTTAAATGTGTATCACTTTTCTTTTTGCTTGTATTTTTGTTTTAGTGTTATGAATGTTTTACTTAAACTTTCCTGTGATTTGTTTCTTTCCTAGTGATATGGTTTGTGTCTTTCCTAGTGATATGGTTTGTTTCTGCATTCTAAGATTTTACTTTCTATGTCAGCTGTTTTTAACAGATTCATGCTTTGTACAGTGTCAATCCTTCCTCTCATTCTTCATTGTCATTTTTCAAAACTGCTTCTAGTGCTCCTACAATTATTGGTATTTCTACAGTTTTCTTGTTCCATTGCACCTTCAGTTCTCTGTCAAGCTCCAGATATTTATTTACCGTATATACTTGTATATGAGTTGAATTTTTGGGAGACACTTTTAAGGTTATATTTTGGGGATTCAACTTATAATATTTTTGGTAATGTTAAAGAGTGACTCCGCGTTCAATCATAACATAGAAAATGCCAGGTAATCATAGTAATTAATCGCACTCCTTCTAAACCCCACTTCAGTATGTTTGCCAGCATGTAAGCACATGCACGGTTTTTCAGTGGGACGCTTAATAATAATTGGAATAGTTCTCGCAATGTTCATTCTCTCGACATGGCTGTAGGCCTAAGTTCAATATGATGTATTCGGTGATGATATGACAGTTTTTTTCATAGGTTAGGAAATGTAGTATTTATAATATGTCATTCTCTCCTAAATTCAACAAGTTTTAACAATTTAATGACAACTTTTTAATGAAACCATTTAATGGCACTTAACGTGTTCACATTATTATGGTATATTACGACTTGTACAATGTATGCATTTATGTTGTTATAGTACATGTCATAAATTATGTCTAAAAACAGTAACTGCACCTGGAATCTACAGCATGTCATTGATCAGAATGCCTGATTAGCAACATTTGCATTCGTTTCATGTAAGTGTGCAGTGGGTTGGTCCTATATATGAAAATCGAATAGATCACACTTGCATAAATGCATGTATTATCGCTTGCTAAGATACAATTTATATGTCTTACAAAAAACAAAACAAAAATAAATTATCTGCAAGAACAAGCCATGAAACGGACCATTTAACTTGTCTAGAATCTAGTCGACTTATACACAGGTAATACCGAAAATGACACAATTTTTGGTCTTAAAATGCACATCGACTTATACACAAGTATATACTGTAGTTAGTTTGTCTCCTTAAGTTTCATCCTGTCATTTGCTGGCACAGCAAGGTTTACTATTTGGTAGTGTTTTTCTTCACATTAACGACTACTATTACTAATAATCTATTTGTTTTTTTTGTTGCATAATGATACTCAAAATTTGTTTTTCTATCTTCAATGTATTACAGAATCATTTTTTTTTCCAGTGACAGATTTGATGCTTGAGAGAGATCCACAGACAGAACTTTTGAAAGCTTTCAAATTGTTTGATGATGATACCACAGGAAAAATCAGCTTAAGAAATCTAAGACGAGTTGCACGGTAAATGATTGACAGAAATTATTTTCTTTTTTGTAA
The DNA here is from genome assembly GCF_053919585.1 of Euprymna scolopes. Classification (NCBI taxonomy): domain Eukaryota; kingdom Metazoa; phylum Mollusca; class Cephalopoda; order Sepiida; family Sepiolidae; genus Euprymna; species Euprymna scolopes. The sequence continues at coordinate 41,169,075 of NC_136483.1, read as the reverse complement.
AATCAACTTTAGAAAAAGTACATGATGGTTAAATATCCAAATTTCATTTTATAACCTCCATCAAAATAATAAACTGATGCAAATGAAACCATTTATAAATAACTAGATGTATCTTCCTTTTTTTTCTTTTACTTATTGTTTTACTCTTTGAACTATTCTAGTTTTGTTTTTTATCGAGTTATTTTAGTGATTCTGAAGGTTAACTGTAGTTATTACAGAATAGTTTGGTCATTAAATTGAACCAATTGTTAGAAAACTGTAACTAATTTTGTTAAAGCCATGTTTAAATCTCTTTCTAAAAAGTGCAGTGCTAATGACCTTGCAAGACCAGTACCAATCTACAAATAAAATGAACATAAGTGCTCGGCTGCTTATGGTTATCTTTGTCGACAAGACACTGATCGGTGATGACAGTTCAAATTCAGAATCCACGCTATGTGGCAATGTTGGCATGTAATTCGTGAGGGGGTGTGAGCAGTGTATGTGCGCCATATGAGATGTTATGTTGGCAGTTTTTGAAGTTGATTATTTATTGGAAAATGATATAGTAATTGTTACTGACCAGATCCTGAAGTATAGTACACTTACGTAGAATTATAGATGAAGAAACAACTCATAGTTAGGAAATGGATCCAGTATTACTTATGATCAAATAAAATAAATTATGCAACATGTGATTTTCTTCTCATCTCAAAAAAACTATGGATGCTCCCAGAAAGGGTACTTGCATGTTTATAATAATTTATATATTGAAGCATGGGTTACATAATCGCTTACCACACATCCTCTGGTCTAATATTACTTAAGTGCAGTGGTAGTGTTGCATAGAGGACAGACAACGCCAGAAAAAATTGGAAGGCTAGCATACATGCAATTATGAATCAAGCAAAACCAGATGTAAATTGGATTGCTGGCGATGATGTCAACCCAACACTCTGATCAAAGAATCGAGATCATGAAATAGAGAGAAAATATTTTAGCTGGATTGGAATTGATAAAAATGCAGAGCAATAAAACAACATTTCAAATTGAATATCAAAATAAGCAAACAATCAGATTCCGATCAAGAAATGTGGGTGAATGTCAATATAAGTCATAAACAAAGGCAGGCAGAGAGAGCAAGAAAGTCAGTGACACTTCTGCTGTCACCACATCAACAAGTACACATCACCCACATATCAACCTGAACTACCTCTCTTGTCATATTATCACTAATGTAAAATTGCTGTTGATTTAACAAGAGTCTCTTTGATTACAAAAACCACAGCTATCAGCATGTATATACTATTGGCACACTTTTAACAAAAAGTGCAAACCATAAATTATATAGAAGACAATATAATAGTAGGGACATATACAAGGTGGCCAAAAGCAGTGCTAGTGTCATTGTGCAATTTTCCTTCTCTTAGATTAGTTTCTCTGTCAAGCCTACTATGTTGATCATAGCTAAAGGGAAGAGAGATGGATTCATAAATTTCAGAAGTATATTAGAGATAGTGGCTTTACAGCCCTGACCAAACTTAATGCCATGTTTACACTGTTCCAAGCAACTTCTACTTCCTTTAACACCCTTGATATTTTTTAACCTAACGTTGGTAGTTTGTGACTTATCTGTAACTTTGATAATTATATTAACCTGTACCACATCAAAAAAAAAAAAAAAAAAAAAATAGCTAATGAAGTATAAAAGAACGAGTGTCAGAAACAATATCTTTCTCTGATAAATACTTGTCTAACATTAGTTATACTAATGAAATAGAAATAGTTACTGATTTATGAAGAAATTCTTTATTTCTACAGTTCAAGATAAATGTTATTACAACAATCAAAAGTAGATAATTTGTTGAAATGCATAGTTTGCCAAGGCCATAAAAAATGACATATTCTGTTTACTGATTCCCAACGTTTCTACAAGGGTTGTTTCAAAAGTAAAGCCTATTATTTTTTTTTTTTTTTCAACTCAAAAGTTCAACTTTGAAGATCAGTGTGGTACCATTAAAACAAGTGACCTTTTCTGCTCCAGAATTTATTTTTCTAGTCAGCACCATTCTAAATGCACTTTTGCCAAGAATTCAATCACTAATTTCTGCTTCTGATGCACGTCACTAACAGGGGGTTGCTTTCTCACACCGTCAGTATTTGCAACAGAGATTCCAGGTTATGAATGCATATGGCAGAATAAAAAATAGAATGGAATGTCCCTTGTATAATATAAATCTCTGTAGGAAGGTAACTTTCTAACTAGATATGTCTTTATTGTATGGCCATATTTTTGTCTTGCGTGTTAAAATTGCTTAACCTTTGACAAGATGAAAATCTCGAGAGCTCAATTGCAAAAAAAGTCCACAATTGATAATAGAATTGTTTTTCCCTTACAGAGAACTTGGTGAAAGCATGACGGATGATGAGTTGCGAGCAATGATTGATGAATTTGATAAAAATGGTGATGGCGAAAGTAAGTTTATTTGACTTCATTCTGGAATTTTTGCTTTCTTTTATTTAATTTGAATTTATTGATGAATTTCTTTTTTTTTTTCACTTCTTTTGCAGTTGACGAGGAAGAATTTCTTTCCATTATGACTGGAGATACGTGAATATAAAATGAAAATCATTCCATTTTTTTTTTTTGATAAAAAAATAAAGACAAACTTTTAATTTGCTTCCTATTTTTATTTATTTTTCATTTTTAAATTTGGTGGGTTTGTTTTACAATCCAGAGATTCGAAAACATGGTCAAAAAGTCAAAATATATAACAAATGTTACCAAAAGCAAGATAAGTTACTCTTCAACCTAGCTGGATAGGTTTTTAGTGTTTTTCCATTATGTTTATTCAGCTTGGAAAAAAAAAAATAAAAGTCATGTCAACCAGTACATGAGCACAAGTTAAAATGGTTGCAAACAACTAAATGAACCCATGTAGCAGTATAGGACCAATTCTTTGATCAAGCAGGCAGCCCAGTCTTTTCATTTTTCAAAATAGGACAATGAAAGCAGTTTCCTCTTCTAGTCAAGAAGAAATTTTCTCACTACATGACTTCCTATGACACAATATCCTGATCTGAACTCTATATGGCAATTCAAAATATATATGCATTAAAAAAAAAAAAAAAAAAAATCATTAAGTTGAATTTTAATTTAAAAAAAAAATAAATAAAGTTGTATTACTATTCATAGTTAACAAAGGACAAGAGCGCATGGCATTTTGATGATTACTCTTAGACACATAATGGAAATAAGAGTAAAAAACAAATTTTATTAAATTTATTACTAAAATTCTATTCAGTAATTTTTGGTATACACAAATGGAATAGTTTTATTTTAAACTAATATATTTCACTTGTTTATTAATCGAAACAACCATCAAATACTGCAACACTCATTCTTGGTATATCTGTTTTCAACTGCTTTGAAGTATTTGGGGTTTTTTATTAAATGTCACAATTATCCTGGGATATGGTAATCAAGTTATATTAAAAACATGCAATTCTCAAGAATGAAGAAACAATTTTAATAACGTTTTAAATATGTCAAATATATAATATTAATATATATGAAAATGAGACAAATGAAATTGTTTATTTTTCAAATAAGCTTTTTTTCTTTTTTTTTTACAAAAAACAAACAAAGAAGACAAAATGGCAGCAAAGACAAAGGTGATTTATCCAATTTTCTCTAACCATTCATAGACTTGCGTTAGTCCCAAAGAATCGTCCTCTTTATTTAGGGCTGAACACTCAACAAAGTCAACTTTTAATGGTGAAATATCAGCGAAATCAAAATCTTTGTTGGGTTTCCCGATAAATGTGTTGTTGTTGCTTGTTGTACTATGTCCTTCCAAGGCAGCTGACCGTGTCATCCGCAGAGTGTTGCTGAAATTTAAAACAGATTTTAGTTTAGTTTTCATCTAATCTATACTCCCATAAATTTGAGTTTTTGTGTATTGATATTAATATTTAAAACACTTTTTTCTAAGAAAATATGACTTTATTTATATATAGGTTATATCTCCGAGTGGCGACCACCGTGTAAAAAAAAAAAAAAAAAATAGGTTGTGGAATTGCATTTATTTGCAAAAGATCTAGCTAATTTGCACATTCATTTTAATTCCCTATCAGTTTTTTTGGTTTTCTTATGGGATGATCATCTTTAGTTAAATAGTTAACTATTACGTGTAATTATATTCATGCAGATATTCTACATGATTTATATTGCGTAAAAAGATTATAGTAAACAGAAACCTGATGACAATGAAAATTTTTTAAAAAATGGAATTTGCCAGGAAGGTCAAATGACGACATTACGAATATGCATGCGTAACATAATAGCTATAGGTTCATATTTTAATTTTTTAGCCTTGTCAGTAAACATGAATTCATAGCTCAGGCATTAATGTCAAAGGAAAAAGTAAATCGTAAGCTAAACGTTTTGGTTTCGATTCTTGGTGGTGGTGAGTCCATTTTTTTTTTTTTTTTTTTTTTTTTTTTTTTTATTATTGGGTCAATATAATAAATACAAAATCTGCATTAATCAAAAAGTGTATTTTATGACCAGGAAATGCCTGACAGCTAATTTTAATAGAAAACAAATGTTGACAAACTTTTAAACAAAAACAAAAAAGATTTGTTTACTCTCTAAAACTTATGAATATTGTAAGGAAATTCTAATGCTGATCCAATCATGAACATAAGGTGAATAAAAAAAAAAAAAATTCATTGGCTGACTAGCATGGTTACCTGGCATTGCCCAGCACAACAAATTAGAAAATAATGTGTATAACAGGTTTTAAAACTTCTCTATCACATCCTCTAGCAATCGAAAGAAAAAAAATCTAAATGTTAATTCTTCTGACTATTCTGTTGCAGTTGAGTTTCAAAATAAATATTAAAAATTGTGGGTATGTCTCCTGCAATTTCTGACTCTTAGACAGATACATTTCTGACCCACAGACATAAATTTCCTTGATATAATAGATTAGCAGGAAAAATCTGGTGTTGTCATAGATAGACATAAAAAGAAAAATGACAGTTTATTGGCTATTTTTCTCAGACTTTACTGGGTTGAAATTTTGTATGGACTTTGTTGTGAACTAAGTATTAGGGTATCTGTTCAATGCATTCAGAGATTAATAAGGATTTGTATTTAATGCAAGAATGAGCATAAATTTAACTTTATTCAGTCATCAATGGACTTTTGCCTGTTTTCAATGGGCTAAAAAGTCTAGTATCTTTTTATAATATTTAATTTTGGAGGATGGGTCACAAGGATATATATATATATATATATATATATATATATATATTTGAATTCGTTTCGCAACTATGGCAGTCAATTAACACACACGTCGAATTTCTAAAGCTTGAATTCGTTTCACAACTACAGCAGTTGATTAACACACATGTCGAACTTCTGAACATACTCCTTTTATTATCCAAGCGTTCGTCATCAGCCAATCGGCGGCCAGAAAAACAGTCATGTGAGGGGTGACGTCATCGCTCAATAATCTTACAAAAACCACAGCCGGCATTTTTAATTTCTGCCCTCCCTGTGATCCTCCCAGCAGGTAAGACAACACGCGCAGACACGTGGTCGCTTTCTTCCTTCATTCTGTTCGACTTTACAATATTATATACATGCACACTAGCAGGACCCATTAACCAGTGTGGCCTAGTATGAAATGTAGGATTTTATTATAACAAATGTGTCTAAAACGATATTCTAAAGTTATATTATAGTAGATAATAGTTTAGACATAATAAATTTGTATGTGGCATCTGTTCTTGCAAACCTACGGTAATTTGGTCCAAAGGAGAATTTCTGCAATCAACAAACAGAGTATCATTAATTTAAATAATTTTTAGTAAATTTAGAGTTTAACACCTTTTGAAGCATACTAGAGGGTTTCTCGAGAATCAGTAACGATCCATATGCAATTCTGCTCCAAGCCCTTCACATTTCAATTCATATTTAATTTCTATACTTTCCAAGTTATGAATAAAATTAAATTTCCTTTCTTTGGATGTAAAGCATGAACGCAGACCTTTGATAAAAGTGAAATATTCTTATCCAAATATCCTAGATAATGCATTTTCATAACATATGGTTATAAAACCTATTTTCAAAACTTTGAGTAGAGTTTGTGAACAGGCACTAAATATCAAGACAAATGGGTACATTCATTGATAGATTTATCAACTAGTATATATTATCGAGATATATATGGTGGTTATGTTAGAAAACAGGAAATGTTTTAGATAAGAGTCACAGAGGGATTAAGAAATTGAACCTGCTGAATAATGAAGACAATATTATTCTGGGAGTCTGGAAGTTACAATTAAACTGGAACAGACGTTTGATGCTCTAATAAAATGTTAATAATTAAGCAATGCACTTAAAACAAGTAACCTTCTCTCCCTTTTTTGATCTTTCACCCACAGGACAATCATATGGTTGAATAAATCTTTCATTCTTTTGAGAATGAGTTCAAATTAATTACATAATTTATTTAACTATGATTGTGGCCTTTGTCTTAGCTAATGGTATTATCCTCAGTCAAGAAGAAATAAAGTTGATTTAAATAATTTTAAAATTTGATGATCACATAAGATTTTCTTGACACCTGTAAACTCGTGTAACACAGGAACTACAACTTTAAGCATTTATTAAAAAACAAAAACGTTGCTAAAATGTATAAATTATTTGGAGGCCACATAATTAAAAACATTTGGAATTTGAGTTGACAAAAATAAAATGTAGAATACATGAGAATCAACAATCAAATCATTCTCTAAAAATTAAAAAAGTGATTAAAATTAGGTGTATGTGAGGATGGGGACTGATAATCTAAAATAAGCTCACATTTCCTTTTCGAGGCTGGACTTGATGATTTTGGCTCCTTTTGAAAAGGTCAGATCTTGTTTGTTACAAGCCACTAGCAACGGAGCAGCATTGGAAGCAAGAGACTCACACATCATCACATACAGATACCTGTAAAGAAAGGAAAGATTAAGCATTGATTAAATACCAAAATATTTACTATTTATAAAGTTGATGTTTTAGATATAGCCAGGCATTTTAGAGAAATTGTTCATCAATTAGTCACACTTTAGTTTGATTTTCATTGGTCTGTCAAGATTAAAATAGTATTTTGATTGTTAAATGTGTCAAATGGATAATCTTAAAATGTATCCATTCAATCTTGTTTGTTTACATATATACATAGATGTTAAAATACTTTTGAACACAAGTGCAATGCTCAATCAGGTTACTACATTTAAGTGCCAACAGTTTTGTTTAAGGTCCATTGAAAAGCTTCACTCTCATTGGTCAAATTAAGTCACATGATGATACGTATATTAAACTAAATTCAGTCTTTTTTTTTATCATTTCTGTGTTTTAATAGTTTTATTCCTATAAGATTTATATTTGATTCTGGTTCATCAAATTTTCTAGTGGATCATTAAGAATAACATGCAAAAAACAAAATTATAAGTCAATACAACACTGCATAAGTACAGATAATTTAAAAATAAAGATTTTACTTTTAAAATTAAAACCGCTTAAATTTAGTTCTCCAATTCCTAAATTACCTGTCCAACAATCATAACATCTGAATGCAGATGTACATCTAATAATAAATGGTCTTATCGAGATGTTAAAGTTATATGTGACAATGTAACAGTCATCCAAGTACTTTGAACATTCTCAATCATTATTAAAATTAATTTTGAAAGACTTACTCTGCAACATTTTTTATCTCTTTCTGGTAAGTAGAACTGTCAATCATGTAGATGATCCCTCTGAAGACCAAAAAAGGAAAAGCTTAAATCATTGGTTGCCAATTAAACATGAAAAGATATTTCATAGAAAACAAATGTCAAAGGTTTAATAAATTATGTGTAAAAAATATTAAGTTTTAAAAAATTAATAGAAATTTAAAAATAAAAATTTATTAAATTTTAATAATGAGTTGCTTGGAGCAAGAATGCAGAGGTTACTAATTGCTGCAAAATCATGGATGTGCCAAGGAGATTGACGATCATAAATTTACCAAAATTGATTTTGATTAATGTCACATCACCAATATCCCCTTCCCTCCATCTAAACAATTGATCATAAAATGTAAAAGAATAAAAAATAAATAAATAAATATGGTGTGATGGGCTGGTGCAATAAAAAATTTAAAAAAAAACTATAGGCAAAACCAAGTAGCCTTGCACATATAACAAATCAACTTTGCAAAAACAATCTTTCAGAAAATTTGAAATCTAAAACGTAATTAAAATCAAAACCTTTATAAACAAGCTCAATATATTTTCAAAAAGCTTTAGTTGAATAGTTGCAATAATACAATCAATTCAAATTCATGGCTTAGATTTTGTATTTATCAAAAGATTTCAGAATAAAACTGATATTGAATTTTAATTACAAACATGAAAAAGTAAGGTGAGTGAAAGGGGAGAAGGGCAGAGACAAAAACCCAGACAGAAAAACAAGATAAATATGGGAAAAAAAATTGAAATCAAAACAATTGACAAGAAAAAAAAAAAAATTAATTTTCATGATTTTTGGCTGTGTAAAACTAAAAACCATGCTACGCTTAGCTACCTGAGCTATACAATTCTCCAGACAGCTAGTATGCATGTCAGGATTCATAAAAAAATGCGATATCAGCTTTATAACAATATTTTCTCAATATCTTGTACCTTTTCTATAAAACCGTGCACATCTATGCAAGTTATTTAAAACAAATCTAAGTAGACCTTCACAAACAATCTCCCACGTCTTAGTCAATGAAAGGCTTCTTGTTGTTGAATTAGTTTTAAAGAATTACCTTGCTAAATGTCCATTTTCTTCAATGGCTTGAGCACGAAGACGTTCATGACCAGGAATATCAATGACTGTCAGAGTTTTCCTCTGAAATAAAGAAAATGTTAAAAGACTGCATTCAACAAAATTAAACTTTAATTAGAGAAAATAAAAAAGTATCAACCATGATACGTTTTGTGATTTTTATATATATATATATATATATTACACACACACACACACACACACACACACACACACACACACACACACACATCGTCTGACATTGCCTAGTTGTAAAATATGCTTAAATATGATATTTTGATTAATGCAAATTTTGTATTATTATATTGGACCCAATACATAATGATTTCAAAAGTTAAGAAAAAAAAAAAAAAGACTTGTGTGTCACCACCGAGAATTGAAATTAAGACATTTAGCTTACGGTTTACTTTTTCCTTTGACGTTAACGCCTGGGCTATGAAGCCTAATATGTTACGTTATGCATGCATATTCATAATGCTGTTGTTTGAACTTCACCTGGCAAATTTCTTTTTTAATTTTCACTTTTGCACTAATTTTCCCAAGCTAAAACCCCAATATAAAGTTTTGCACGGCTTCGATCACCCTATATATTGTTTCTTCTCTGTAAACTAAAAACTGACAGAGTTTAGTAGATAAAATTTTTTAAACAAATATATATACACATGCATAAATATATATAGAAAGGTTTGTGTTAACTATAACCATTATTACACAAATATTACGCAAGTATAAATCATGTAGAATATCTGCATGAATATAATTACATGTAATAGTTAATTAAAGATGATCATCCAATAAGAAAACTGAAAGGGAATTAAAATGAATGTTTAAAAGAATATGTAAATTAGCTAGATTTTTTGCAGATGAATGCAATTCCATGACCCATATATAAGAAAGTTGTATTTTCTTTTTAAATAAATAGAAAAAAATCGTTTTAAATATGAATATCAAAACATAGAAAAAACGCAAATTTATAGGAGTATAGATATTTCTTTTCTTTGTGTGTAAAAAAGAGGGAGGTAATTCAGTATATATTCAAGCTAAATCAAATGCAAACAACAGATTCAAAGTATTATTAGTTATGTGAAATGGCAGTGGTTTTAATCTATATAATTATAAAACTAAAATGACCTTGTAACAGATGTTGTAACCCACATCCGGTTTACAACTTCCAGTTGCGCATGCATACATAAAAATAAACCCATAACAGCGTCAACAAATAAACACAAATCGCTACTTTTGCAGAATTTGACCTGCGCACTGAAATATTAACATTATTATTTAAAAATCATTATTTTCTTCTACACTACCAACATAAATAAATAACCCCGAAAATGTATTTTTTTAAATTGCATCACAAATAATGAACGCGACAATAAAACGTATTGTTTTACTGTGTACGTTTTCAGCATCCCAATTGTTTTCGTTGCGTTTAAATTAAAAGATATCAAAATTAGAATTTAACTTTAAGTATTATGGTTTTTCCAACCACCAATTGCCATAGCACCCTTCTTGAGAGTCCAATATTCAAACTCCTCAGCATGATATCTACAGGTAACATGAATTGGAATAAATACATGGAAGATACTGCAAGTCTGTCGTAAAGAAGGTAGATTCCCTCAATCAGGCTAGAAAACTTCTCACACCTGCAATATTCTGTATCTCTATAAAACGACTATTTGCACATGCATGGAGTATTGTTGCCACATTTGGACTGGTGCACCAACCACTAGTTTCACTTTTGGACAGTGCACAAAAAAAAAAAAAAAAAAGCCCTAACCTAATGAGTGCTGCAATGTTCACAAAGTTTCAAACTCATCGCCACAATATTACATTACTGTGCTTGTTTTAGAAGTACTTTCACGGAACATGGTCCAAAAAAAATAAATAAATAAATAAAAAATAATTAATGCCCTTGTACTCCTTCAACGTAAATACCTTCAACTAGTAATAAAATCTCACCTCTTCACTGTAGAGGTCCTCAAATGTCAGAGGGCTTTCTACTCTAAAGCTTTTCTTTCTTCAGACCTCTTTCCTTTGGAATTTCCTGCCTGCACCAACAAATTTAAATGTAATGTGGATAAACATTGCTGCACAACTCCCCATGTAGAATGCGTCCTTTAGATCTGGTCCCTAATTACAATAGCTCCTTACATTTCTGTGGCAATATGACTTGTTTGGAGGGTATAAGAGCAAGTAAAAATGTAGAATATATAATTTTATTGGAAAATAGAATTAAAAACCTTTCCTGTTGAAGTGAAAGGTTCAATTCAATGATACAAATAAGAGATTTATAATAGTATTTTTTTTTTATTTATCGTTCTGGATGTTCAAGTTTAATAGCGCATGATGCATTGATAAAATTTCATGCTAGCATTAAAAATACACCTGCATAGCAATACATTATGAAATGAATTAAGAAATACACACTCCTATGCGTTCAAGAATAACAGTATAGAAACGTTCATGTTAAAATTATTCATCAAATGTCTGTCCATCTCATTTCAACCCAACTTTCAGAAATTCTAAACTAAAAAGTTTTATTTTATATTCAAATCAAGATTATTCAATTTGATTTCCTGAAACGAAAATATCAGGTCATCCCATAAGCTCTGTCCGGATTCTCTGTAATTTGATAGTAAATATCTAATAAAAACTAAATTTTATTTTAATTTTTTATATCATTGTAACAGTATCCAAGAAGCACTAAAAGTACACAATGCTTTATGAGTTTAAGAGCATGGAAGCAACTTTAAATATTCACTCAGTTTATGAATAAGAATGCACAAATAAAAGATGTTGCAGAAATGATTTGCAAAATTCAAAAATGAAAATTTCGCCTTTGAAGATGAACAGCGATCAGAACATCAATTTATTTATTTATTTTTTTTTTTTTTTTACAAGGGAATCACCACTTATCAAGGCCCAGAGGCCACTCGATAAGAATTAAAGAGTGTACAGTGGTCAAAAGGACAATATAGTAATTATTAAAAGTGTAAATTTGGTAAACTGGATTACTTAAGGGGAACGGCTCATCAAGGACTTGTTTACGTTGGACTTTAAGAATGCCATATTGTAGTCAGCTGAAAAGCAGGGAAACAGAAAAGTTTCACAGGTGTGCAGTTCTAAGAAAAAGTAGTTTGATGAAGAGATCCTTATGGCATAATTTCAAGGAAACTCTGCAATATCAATTGAAGAATTGGCAATGAAGCTGTCCTCAAACCATACAACTATGCATAATTTCCAACAATTTGGAAAGATTCCCAAGTTTGGAAAATGTGCGCATTGTGAATTTTTGATTTACCTTTAATTTGCAATTTCTAGTTTCATTTTATTCCCCATTTACTGTTAAATTTCAGAGAATTAAAATCCTCTAAATTTTTTTAGGTGCATTTTGTCGAACTTGAGAATAAAATTCTTATCAAGCTATAAATTCACAAAATACTTTTTATGTATTTTGTTTTATGTAAATTGCTCTAGATAGGACTGATGTAAGAAAATAATATAATATAAAAAAATCAAAGATGGCACGAATATCATAAAACACGATTTCAACTACTCTTCCGATTTTTTTGGATTTATGTAAATCATGTCCATATTCATTTCATTTTCTTTTAAATAAAATGAGTTTTATTCTTCTGATAAGTTAGGGCTGAAAATATTCAAAAATTGACATAATTACGATTGTTTCTGTGCTATGAATTAGATGCTGTCAAGAATTGAACATTTTAACATGCTGAAAGAAATAAACGCTAAGATGAACATCTTGAAATTTGGGATATAAACTTGTCACTTATTCATATATGCTCTGTAGTTATATTTAACATACATCAAGCTTTATAAATAAAAGGATTGGTATAAATCAACAAGCATATTTTTCCCCATAAACACACACACACACATATATATATATGTGTGAAAGAGTGAGGTCATAGGCAATGGCGAAATCATGGCAGAACCTCCCCTCGTCATCTGTCTTGTTTGAGTGGGTCAGCCATTCCATATTGTGGACATTGAAGTCACCACAAATGTGGATGTTAGCCGAAGGATGAGCAGACAGGATGTGGTCAATTTTATCAGCTATACTCTTAAAGAGAGTAACTCCACTGTTGTGGGGGCGATAGAGGGTAAATATAAATACGGTGGTGTAAGCAAGTGCAACCCAGAAGCACATATAAGGTAAGTTAGGGTCTTCTCTGGATATATCTCTACCACACGGAAAGCCATCTTTAATGTAGGCACATGGCGATCTTGTGGGGTCAGATTTAGATGTTGAGTAAGAGTATCCTTGGACCAAGTAAAGAATAGATACCCTGTAGCAGAAGACGATGATGGCAACAACCGGCGCACATTTCAAGTGACACCAGCGATTCGACCTTGACATTGGCACTAGCATATGGCATTGGTTGTTTGTAAATACATCATGGTCGAATATTCGCAAGCAAGATTTTCTAAAAATTTATTTACAAAACTTTTGAAGATTTAAAAGAATAAAATATATTTATAAAACATTGTTTTTTTAAGTAAGTAACAAAACGAAGGTATTTCAATAAAAATATATTTAAATAAATGGGTGTCTTTCTGAGTGCGTTTTTAATATATTTACAGAACTTTTTAATAAAATTTATAATTATAATAAAATAGATAAATAAATTTAAGCCAAACTTATTAATGGCAGAAACAAATATAAAATAGCTGACATGTTTGGATTTAGTATAGCATCCAGAGGCCCCACCAGAAACTACTGCATGGTCCATAATCCATTCACCAAATGGCAATACAGCAGTCCCAGTACTTTGCACCTGCTGATAGGACAGCCTCCTTAGTGGTTAATCCAAGGTTCAGGTCCCTGACTATCAGGCGGGTAATGTCAGCCCAGATGAAATGTTTACCTCCAGCACCCTTACTAGTGACATGGCCACAAGGATAGACATAGAAACAGAAAATTTCTGACATCTCAGGCTATTGTTCACGAAATACTACCGACCTAGAAAGCAGCTTTTTCTTCACCCTTTGTCAGAAAAATCACTCATTGGACTGAAGGACAAAAAAGAAGAAGCAAGAGTTTCTGGAGCTGCCGATAACACATCCACAGTGCATTATCTACTCTCCATAAAGGAAAGGAAGGAAAAACAAACAAACAAACAAACAGACAGGTATGTCTGAGAGAAATGTCTAATTATTTATTCATTTATCACTCCTCTACTCACTATATAATCATCAGCAAACCAAGTTGCTGGCAAGTCCGGAGTACATAAAGTCTGTTGGTGATATGGAACTTTGATTAATTTCAGGAGAAAACACCTCCCCTTTTCAAAAAGACAAGAGTGTTATCCAAGATGGTGAAAGAAACCAGAACCGCATTAAGAGGCTAGTATCAGAGTCAGAAGTGATAGTTAATTGTGTAGGTAACTGGGGATAATTTTTTTTATTATTACTGTTTTGCTATATTTTTTAAGAAGTTATTTATTTCCTTATTTATTTTTTTTTTTTTTTTATTAGAAAATATACTATTGGTTAAATTTATTATCCTATTCTGATAATGTATTTTGTTTATTTATTCATTTGTTTCTTAATACTAGCGATGCAACCAAATTTTTTTTTTTTTTTTTTTTTAATTTATTATAGTACCCAGTCAAATTTAGGGTAATTTATGGTGTAAGGGAGATAACTGTATTTAACTATTTTTTTCAAGGGAGCTAATTGGGCTTAATTTCTAGTATTTTATATTTATTTTGTGGCTATAATATTACGTTGTTTTCATATATTAATATTTACTGAGGCAAGGATATTAACGCAGATGTTACGTTGTGTGCTGTTGCATGAGATAATATGCTTGTAGAACAAGGAGATTCTAGTGTTTAAGTTTTCTTTAATGTGTTGATGTAGCGGTCTGGTGGTACTCCCTATATATGAGTTGTTGCATTTGGTGCATTGTAGGTCATAGACCACGTGGATATGAGAACATAAGCCTGTATCTGAGATGGGGCAGTTGGCAAAGGAGCAAGTGTCAGGTGTGTGTAGTGAGCGTTTCCAAGTTAGGTGCTGTCGCAAGGTGGTCCAGTATGGATAAGTTGTATGTCTAGCTTCTCATTGTGTATGGTTCTGTGGATATCTGAGGAGATTCTATCGTTGAAGAGGAGCGTCAGGAAACAGGTATTTGAGAGAGTGTGGCGTTGGCATTTTTTCCTCTTTCTGAGTGAAGATAAGGTGGAGTAGGGACAGCCGTTTATGGAGAGGGTGTGTAGGAAGCTGTTAGTGTGCAGGGTTTTGTCAGATGTGTTAGTGCACTTGTCGGGTATACGCAAGATCTCTGCATGTGCATAGCTCAGTTTATCTTTGATGGGTAAGGCAGATCTAAAGTGGATGAACAGACGTCTACAGGTTGGTTTCCCATAGAAACCGGTACATAGAGCTGTCTTCAGTGATGTTGAGTTTGAAGTCAAGGAGTGAGGGAGAACCGGAGGCATTTGGTTGCTCTATGGTGAACTGCAGGTGGGGGTCAGTATTGTTGAATGTGTTGAAGATTTTAGTAACTTCGTCAAGGGAGCATGTAAGTGCTTGTCTCTCGAGTCATATATATGTAATTCTTCCTTTTTTGTCATAAACATCACTCATGAGATGTAAGGATTAAAAGACAAAAAATAAGCGAAGCAAGAGTTATGAGGCTGACAAAAGTAAATCCAAGGTCCACTTTCTATTTTCCTTTAAAGGAAAAAAAATTGTTTAAAGAATATTTGGGATGAAATATTCAATACAGTATTCAATTTTATAAAATAAATGTCGAGACATGACAAAAAAAAATGTAATAATTGTAATGAAAATTTCTAGTTTAAGAATTCTTGGCAACCAATTCATTTCAAATGACATAAAAAGTAAAAGTTTTACCTTTTTAGGAAGTTCAAATGAAGCAGTGTTAATTTTGATTGATGTGTAAGTTTCTTTAAATGTTTTCTGAACCAACTGAAATGAAAAAGAAACAAGGATTTAACAAAATAAGAAAGTCATTAAATTCATGTTTTTTTTTTTTGTTTTGTTAATTTTTCTTCATTCACAAAATGATTTCCATTTTTATTTAAATATAAGCAAAACTAATAAACAAACACCCTCGGCAGAAATTACTGAATTGTTATCTTTTTACAGAAAAACAAAGAAATAATTTTCATTTCACATTTTGGTAATTTGAACAAAAACAAAAAGAGGATTGTCATTATTTAATTTAATATATTCCAATGTTGAGGAAATCTAGTCAAATTATATTTATTAGAAAAAAAAAGAAAAAGGTCATTTTATGATTTTTTCTGATATTCAAAGTCAAGGAATTTAATTTTGTAAAAACAGAAGTCAAAATTTATTTTCCAGTTTGTAAACTGGTTATCTATCCATCTATAAAAGTGAATGTGTGTGTGTGTGTGTGTGTGTGTGCGTGTGTGTGCGTGCGTGCGTGCGTGCGTGTGTGCGTGTGTGTGTGTGTATGTACATTTCCCTATGCAATAACTGTCAATTTTTAATCTACAGACTCAAAATTTGATATACAGGGTACTGAGATTTGGGAAAATCGATGTGATCGGGTTTCGGCCAGAAATTTTGCTGTTAAGGGGTCAAAGTTCAACGATTTGACCTTTGAGAACACTACTTAACTCCTCCAACAATTTTGAGTCCACGCACTTGAAATTTTAGATGTAGGTTCCTTGGACATGGATCTAACTTAATAACTTGATTTGAGCCCAAAACAATAAATTTTAAGGGGTCATAATAGGGGTCAAAGTGAAAAAATTTTACCTCTGCGGTCTCTACCAAATTATTCAGACAATTTCTGGTCTGAATATTTGAAATTTTACATAAAGGGTATTCAGAGATAGGGCAAGCCTTTTCATAAGTTTGGGTCAAAAATTTTTAGTTACCAATATATAAATGTATGTATATATGTTTGTATGTTTACATGTCTGCCTAAAACTTTCAATAGAAGCGACAGATTTTACCAAGATTTTCATACGACAAATATCGAAAAATTGGCTAAAAACATTAATATCTTCCCCTTCAACTAGGCACTTTTCTACAGGGGCGGGGGGTCACTTTTTTCGCCAATATTTTTAAAGTTATCCTCTCCTTTAGATTGTCTAGCCTTAATTTTAAAAAATGTCGCTTCCGGTTTGGCAGTGGTCATAACAGCATAAATGTTAGGTTTTACCCCATTCTTTTCCTCCTTTGCAGTACGGGTTCAAGCCTGCCTTCCTACTACCACTTTTTTTTTTTTTACTCAACATACACATCCAAACACTCGGGCAATGCCGGGCTGAAATGCTAGTATATATATAAAAGTGAACATGTGTGTGTATGTGTACATTTTCCAATGCAATAACTGTCAATTTTCAGTCTACAGATTCGAAATTTGATATACAGAGTACTGAGATTTGGGAAAATCTTTGATCGGTTTACAGCCAGAAATTTGGGTGTTAAGGGGTCAAAGTTCAACGATTTGACCTTTGAGAACGCTACCAAAGTCCTCCGATAATTTTGGGTATAAACACTTGAAATTTTAGATATAGGTTCCTTGGACATGGATCTAACTTAACTTGATTTGAGCCCAAATCAATAAATGTTAAGGGGTCATAATAGGGGTCAAACTTAAAAAAAATTTTACCTTTGCAGTCTCTACCAAATTACTCAGACAATTTCTGGTATAAACATTTGAAATTTGACATAAAGGGTATTCAGAGACACGGCAAGCTTTTTAATCGGTTTGACTCAAAAATTTTTAGTTACCAATATATAAATGTATGTATGTATGTTTGCATGTCTGCCTAAAACTTTCAACAGAGGCAACGGATTTTTACAAGATCAGTATAGTTTTGAAGTTCGACCTTTCAGACGATAAATATCGAAAAATTGGCTAAAAACATTAATATCTTCCCCTTCAACTGGGCACTTTTTGACAGGGGGGACGTCGCTTTTTTCGCCGATATTTTTTAAAGTCATCCTCTCCTTAATTAAAACCTATGTCACTTCTGGTTTGGCGGTGGTTGTAACAGCAGACATCAGGTTTTTCCCAGTTCTTTATCTCCTTCATGGTACGGGTTCGAGCCTGTCTTCCTACTACCACTTTTTTTTTTGCTCAACACACACATCCAAACACCCGGGCAACGCCGGGCTGAAATGCTGGTATAATAAAATAAAGAAATGGAATGTCAATTTATCAAAACAATTTGATATTAAGTAATTTGAAATGGTTACTTTGGGCTTTTCAAATTAATTATTAAAAACAGAAAAAGACAATGAAGATTTAAAAAAGAAATAATTTTTTTTTTTTGTAATTAAGAAAAATGAGAAACAGGCTTTTTTCTTTTTCATGGCAAACGTAATAATTGTTATCACCACCGACAATAAATTTAGTTTTAAAAATGAATGTTTCTAATTATTAACAGAAAACACCTTTTTTTTATTACTTTCTCATTCCAAACAAGCCACAGTGCCACTTTGGTGTAG
This sequence comes from Euprymna scolopes, assembly GCF_053919585.1. Classification (NCBI taxonomy): domain Eukaryota; kingdom Metazoa; phylum Mollusca; class Cephalopoda; order Sepiida; family Sepiolidae; genus Euprymna; species Euprymna scolopes. The sequence continues at coordinate 41,150,738 of NC_136483.1, read as the reverse complement.
GAGGCTACTATTTGGGACATAATATGCAATGATACTATGTAGGGAGTTGAGCAGCAAGATATCAGTTTACACTTGAATTTCTGCATGTCAGTACAGTCACGGAAGCAGGAACCAAAGAGGGAATTCTAAGATCTAGCAGTCCAAAGGAAGAAACTATTTGAGTAGAAGACTTTCTGGTATCTAGGGATCTCTAATATGTAAGGGTGAGATTTTGCTGTTTGTCGGAAGTATTTACATCGAAAGGGTAAAAGTGACTTGAGTTTAGAGCACCTTCCATTAAAATACTTGTAAAACGGGCAGAAGGATGCAACATTTCATTAATGGGAATGGGGTTGGAGGTCTGATTGAGAGAGCAGGATCTATTAGGCTGGTGATTCTTTTTTAACTGTCTAGGAGTGAAAGACTTGTAGGAAATGCACCAACCTAAATGTGGCAACAATCCTTCATACATAAACGAATGGTGGCCTTGTAGAGGTACACGATACTCTTAGGCGTAAATAACCCTTTAGCAAAGTAGAGAGAGCCCACCTTCTTCGCAGTAGCCTTGGCAATGACTTGTCAATGTATCTGTTCCAATTCATGTTCTCTGTGAACGTTAAGGCAAGAAGTTTGAACGAAGAGCTTTCACGTTATATATCATTAGCCATGGCCATCAGTGGTTGAGGAGATTTCTTGTGATTATTAAAAGACAAGAAGCTTAGACTTGGCAGCATTGAATGTTACCATCCTTTTACGTCCCCATTCCACTACAGACTGGAGGTCTTTCTCTACGGTTTTAGCCATTGCCTTAGATGTGTTCATTCGTTTTCTCTTTGTGTCTGTTATAGAGCATGGTGCCATCGGGGAAGTTATTAATGAATATGAAGAATAATAAAGGTCCATAAAGGTCTAAGGATCCACCCCTAAAGCCCATCCACATTTATATCATGTTATTTTGATGTACGACCAAGGACAACCTGGATTTTTCTTATTTAAGGATTGAATTATGTTAGTTATTCGTCCAGTAATACCAGGATTTAATTTTCATACGAATACCATCGTGTCATACCCTGTCAAAGGCAGATATATCTAGGGCTACTGCCTTAGCCTCCCCTGCCTTATCCAGTGCATGGTATATACACTCAGATAGGATTGCCTAAATTCATAGTGTTGGTTGGAAAGAAGTTTAGTATCTATGAGGTGGTGGACTACTTTGATTAAGGACGCAAAGATTTGGGCGAAAAGATGGAGGAGGCTAATGAGGCAATAATTTAATGGGTCAGTTCTTTTATCAGTATTCTTGTAAACTGGTACCACAGAAGCAGTTTTCAACAATCAGAAAAGCAAGATTTGCTAAGATATTTATTGAAGAGAACTGGAGCAACTTCAGCAGAGCATTTTTTTAATAGTATAGCCAGGATGAGATCAGGTTTACGTTTTTTTATATTACAAACTTGAGAAGGGGTGATTTTTAGATCATCAAGTGTAGTTTTTGTCTACAAAGGAAAATCAGGGAAGGAGTGGTTTGTTGGGTCCAAGATAAAGTTGGAGGCAAACCAATAGGCAAGCAGGTTAACCTTCTCGGTTGCTGTGCAAACAACCTCTATTGGATAGAGAGAGAATTGTTGATTGCCCGTTATTTACTGGACTGTTGTAAATTTTCCAGAAATCATAAGTTCCTAATTTCTGAACCTCAATGTGGTTTCAGTATATCTTCTTTTAGCTGCAGCTACTTTGCTTTTAAAATTATTGCTAGTTTCTATAGATTTTTGTCTGTTTGTACTTGACTCCTGTCTGATAAATCTGCAGTATGCATGCTGCCTTTAAGCAATGGCAGCTGTGCAAGTAGAAGTTTACTATTGAGGAGAGTGGGGTTTGCTATAAAACTTGTGTGGGAACATGCGCATCAATTGCTGCTTTGAACCAGTTAGGTCTTATTTGCGCATTGTTCTACAGGAAGAGAAAACATTTCTCCATAGAGGATCTCTAATGTGATCCCTGATGGCCTCTCAGTAAGCCTTTTTGTAGAACCATGTCATTTTGAGCAATGGCTTTTCAATTTGGGGTCAAGAGTTTAAAATGATGTCTATCGTTATCACAGCATGATCAGCATTCCATATAGAGCAATAGGATTTTGTTACACAATCCTCAGGAACTTTGGTCAGAAATAGATCTAGAAGTGAGGCTTGCTGGTCCTGAAAATCTGGGCGAGGAGTTAGGAACGTTACTGCCTGTATCAGGAAATGGAATATACAAAAGTTATGTGATGCTATCAGCTGTGTCTGTATAACTAGAGAAACCAAGCCAATTATTGTGGTGGACATTAAAGTCACCAAATACATGTACTTAGGCGCTAGTGTCTCGGGGAAAGTATTGCATTTATGCTATCAGAGATGATTGATTAGTGTACAGTCCTGAGTCGGGAGAGAATGATAGAGAAAATATAACTAACGAACGCTATGTTGTAAAGTTAAAGCACATGAAGGCCTGGTCATCTGATTCTAGTTCGGATTCCTTAGTCAAAATGAGAGTGTTACGAATATAAACTTCAAGTCCGTGCATGTGTCCGAGTCCTTACGGCAAACTGGGAGATAACCAGACATATTAATGTGATTAGAGGGGATGGAGAAGTGTAAGTTTCACTTAGTGTCAAGGTATCCGAAGAGTTTGCTAGGAAAAATGATTCTACATTATCTAAGTTAGTTAATCATTGGATTTTATGCAGAGTTTATTTTCTAAAGTAATTTAAGTTTTGTCTATGTGTAAATGTGCATAATCTAAAGTTATTTGAATTTCAAAATAAAGAAGTTATTTTGAATTCTAAAGTTTTTCATTAAATCCTTTTAATTAGTATTATTAGTGATGATAATATTAATATCAAGAAAAATATTGTACAGAGATAAGAAAATTAAATTATAAGTTTTACAAAATATTAATTTTTTTAGACACTGTTTAAAAACCAAATATGTAAATGAAATATAGTCTTAATTGTGTTTTGTAAGTTTTTCAATCAGTATATATATATATAGTATATTTAAAAATATTTTCTTGCATCATTGAATTAAGTAAACCCATGGTGTTTTGATATAAATAAAATTTGGATGAATGGAAAAAAACTATCGCATTTAATCATTTAAAAAGGTTTTTCATAATTAAAATCTCACCTGGGAAAATAGCAATGTTTTTCCAGCATCACAAATACCAGTCAAGAGAATGGCTTGTTTTTTCGAGCGTTTCCCATAGAAAATCCATAAGAGAACTGAAAAAGTAAGAAACACAAAAAAAAAATTATTATAGCTGACTGAATAACGATAGGAGGTTCCAATTGAATGGTTTACTTATGAAACTATTAACTCCAAAATGACTTCGTTTTTAACCTGAATCAACATGGAAAACTCCAACATCTGGATCATAAGGTTGTTAGGTTTTGCAACATGTCAGCCTTTATTCGGCTATTTTATGTGGAAACTGCACATTTTGTATCTGAATAGTTTGTATATGCACATGTTTTGTAAATAAAAATATAGTCAGTAAACAGATTCTATTTAACCTAAAGACTGAACCATGGTAGATATTATTATTCTGTGGGGAATATATAAAGCATGTAAAGTGAAACTTCACCACCAGATGTACTTATGATTCATCATAGTCAGATTATAATGATAAAAAAAAAAAACAAATGGATGAATGATAGACAAAAACAATTCTGCAATAAATTTTTAATATTTTACAAAAGAGAAAATGTACCTCATTCGGTCACTTATTCAGCTCAGCTTAAATTGTTGGAATCAGGAAGAGTTTGCAAAGCTAGTTTTTTTTTTTTTTTTTTTTTTCATAAAAAAGGAGAGTATCCAAAATTAATCTTTCTTTTCATCTATCTTCCAGTTACGAGTTCAATAATATAAATATCTGATTATATTTCCTATTGTTTATACACAGACAGGTGAGATTTATATTATAGATTACCTTTGAATGTTAATAAACACTGTGTAAAATAAGAACCAATGGTTAAAACAGTGATTGAAGGTAAAAGAAATAGACAGAAAATGAGTGAGTAAATTGAAAATTATGGCTAATTAAAATGATTTATTTCTTCATAAAATCAAAGAATCTTTTTCATGTGATCAAAATATATAGGGAAAACCCTTAGGGGAACAAGTATTTATAAAAAAATAGACACAAACGATTCTTGACAAATAAATATTGACAACTAGCTGCCTTTGTTTGTTTGCTATTTGAAATACTTGGAACCAAAATTTAAAATAAAAACATAATTACAGTTTTTAAATCATCAAAAAGGTTTTGCATTTTTTAACCAATCCATTAACAGATTAATCTTTGGGTCGCTTTCCATATGCAAATCCCAAATAAACTTTTATCGGTAGTAAATACAACACTAGCTCACAAGTGGTTGGTCTTTGATGAGGGAGTCATAAGTGACTAGCTATTTCATGCAATCTTGAATGGATTATTATGGTTTAAGATGTGGTAAAAGGAAGCTGACTCAGCTTCACTAGAGTGAATATCGCCACAAGTGTCAGTACAAGAGGTCAGTTTAATGTGAAGAGAAAAGACCAGATATTTTTTGATGATCAGAGTTGTTAGATCTTTAATCTATGATAGCATTGTATCATTGTTAAGCGTAAGGTGGAAAGAAACAAACTCAAGATGGACTTTAAACTGATCATTATTCAATCATTTAGATTAAGAGTGAAAAGTTACTGTCAGTTTAATGATGAAAAGATTATAAAAGAAAGCTGTTTTTTGTTTCTTTGTGGTTAAAAACTGCACAATAGCGCAAAAGTCAGCTCTCGTCTGCTGAGAAAATAAGATATTGGTTTGTTGAGGTTACAGATTCATTGTGATGAAGATCGTATTTGTGAAAATCCAAATGTTTAAAGTTGAGTTTTGCCAAGTTCTTAATGAAAAATATTTTCTTGATATGTTGCGCTATATTAGAGATATAGACGACTAACCCATGACCCAACAACCAGGGTTGATTTTGGTTTTTCACTTGTGTCAAAGTAGAGTTTTTGACTGACAAGGATTTGTTTGGCATTTGCTACTGCTTCTCTGAGCCTCTCTTAATGAGCTTAAGTTTTTCTTATATGTAAAAGTTTGACAGGTGCCTGCCTCCCACGGAGACTGCTATGAGACCAATATTAGAATTTGGCGGATGTTTTAGAAATTGCTCTAACCTCTAAATTCCACAATTGACATCTTTTTTTCTTTTTTCACGTTAAATCTCATTAATTATTGACTTTACTTTCAGATTTTAAAAATATTTTGAAAAGAAGGTTTTTTATAACTTATCATCGGGGATCAGTTTTCAATTATAACATTCTATTAAATTGAACATCTCTTTTATGGCCATCACAGAGAAAAAATATTGCAACTCACTTAACTGGTGAATGTTCCTCATTTAAAAAAGGGGTTATGAAAGAAATTTTTTTTTCAAAAATTCTTTTTTTAATCTGAAAGTTAAGTTTGTAATCAATGAGATTAATGTTAAAAAGAGAAAAAAAAGGGTAAATTGTGGAATTTAAAGAGGGGCAATTTTTTTAAACGTCTGCAGAGAATTTTTTTGTATATTATTTTATTTCAGTTTATAGAGAGTTCAGTTCTTTTTATAAACGGTTTTGGGCAATATTCCATGTTCAATAAGAAACCTTAAATCTTATTCCCAAAATTTTAGAAGGCCATGAGCAAAAAAACAAGCTGCGTAAGCATGGTCCCCCACTGGTGCAGCACCAGAGGGGGGGGCCATGCTTACGCAGCTTGTTTTTTTGTGAGATGATGCCACAAAAAATAGTGAAGAAATGATGAATGTGAAAAGGTGTGAAGGACCAACGTTGCCTTCATATTTTCACCAAGCTTCAGAAAAATCTAATGGATGGGTAAAAAGTGTCATTTTTTGCAATTTGGGGGCATTTGTGACCCCTTTTAAGCTCCTATGAATACCAAATCCCAGTGAAAATGGACAAACAGTACAGTTTCATGCCTTAAGACATGTATATTTGAATTCAGCACCATAGAAAACCACTATATAGACATACATATCAAGTTTGCGTAATATGAAAAAAGAGCTCCAAAAAGGCATGTTTTTTTAGCCCTAAAAGAAGGGATGCGAACCAGAATTTTGCCAGGGTCACCCATACTGAATTTATATTAAGAACAATGGCCTCCACATTTTGGCCAAGTTTCAGAAAAATCTAATGGATGGATCAAACGCTATGGGGCAAAAAGTGTCATTTTTAGCCATTTTGGGGCATTTTTGCCCTCTTGAGCTTCTGAGAATGCTGAATCCCAGTGTAAATAAAATATTCGACTTTCTCCGATAAAAATAAAAGTTCAAACACGAGTTCACTTACTATATTTTGTTAGATTAAAATTATCCGAAATGTGCAATTATAATAATTATTATCCAAATGGAGAATTGTTCTTTCTCTTTAGAACATACATGGACAATCGGTAACACATATTGGTAGCCATATTTTTTGTCTGTTAGCGTGACCACGTGGTTGAATACCGGAAACTGTCTATACCTACAAGTTGATCAGGAAGTGACGTTACGCCGTCATATTCACTGGCCTACTGTATCGGTGGTGGCGGTTTAACCCTCCGTTCTAACCCCTAACTTCCGGTCATATCAGAGAGAGTATCATATTAAATTTATATCAATTTTTTAATTGCAACTTCAAGGTAAGTTTTTGTCCAATACGTGTATTTAAACTTTTAAAAATAATTTTTTTTTTTTTTTTACTTATTTGAACTCTAGGGACTGCCAAAACTACAGAATTACCCCACCCTATATGTAACACGATATAACTTTATTATAAATTAATATTATCAGTAAAACTTTTGTACCATTTAAAAGAAGGGCAAAATAAACTAGTAATGATTTTTTTTTAAATTTTTCATCGAACGAAAGTAATGAAATTGCAAGACGAAAATCGTGTTTACATAATTGGCGCTTTAAAATAACGTTACCATGAAGTAGACATTCCAAACGTGAAAACACACCCGGGTTTAATAAATCTAGCAAAAATCAACTAATGGGCAGATTTTCCTGAAATTTTCGACTTATCCATTTTTGAATGAAATTACATATAAAATGCAGTTTTCCTAAAATATACAAGGGGAAATAATTTTTAGTGCGTGTTCCCCTCCCCCCTTCCCATATATCTTTTTTCGAAATTCAAACAAAATATATTTAAATCTATCGAAATTTCTATTTATTATGAAACATAAGAGTTTAAATAAGTAAAAAATATTTTTTTAAAGTTTAAATACACATATTGAACAAAAATTTACCTTGAAGTTGCAATTAAAAAAATATAAATTTAATAGTTTTTTTTTTAAAATGGCGTTTTTTCGAATTAATATATACTATAATCAGTTGAATTGCCAAGAAAAAGAAACTTCGTAAACATTAATTAATTTTTAAAAGATTAAAACGATTGAAATTCCATTATTTGAAACTGTTCCGTTACCAACATAGATTTTTAATTTATTGTATTGAAATTTTTTTTTTAAATATTAAGTTTTTATATAAACATGGCTCGTCAGTTATTTTATCGCCAGATTAAAACCGATTTGAAAATATTGCACAAATATTAAGCATTTGGTAGCCCTCCCCCCTCATATTTTGTTCGTCTCTTTTTACCGAAAAACTATGGAAGTCCGTAGGTAACCAAAAGAACATTCAGTAAAACCGTATTTCATATTTAATATACAAATGTTTATAATATTATTAATCATTAAACTAAATTAAATTATAACAAAGATTGGGTTTGTATTACTGTACACAGATTCAAAAAAGTTGTCAAAAAACAAATATATAACAAATAAATGTTATCAAAGGCAAGATAAGTTACTTTTCTACCTAACTGGATATGTTTTCGGTGTTTTTATTTAATGTAACATGTTTATTCAGCTCGAAAAACATACTGTGTTTACCGATGTATTGGAAAAATCAAAATGGCGCCCGACTCTCTCTTTAACACGGTAAGTTTGGGAAAAGGTGCTATAAAGATAAAACTAGACAAAATACTGTTAGAAACTTGCTCAATATATATTACCGTGACATAGGTTGACATATATTCGGTGGTTTTTTTAATAGTATTTTGTCTAGTTTGTTATTTATAACACCTTTTCCCGAACTTACTGTGTTAAAGAGAGAGTCGGGCGCCATTTTGAATTTTCCAATACATCGGTAAACAATGTATGCTTTTCGAGCTGAATAAACATGTTACATTGAATAAAAACACGAAAAATATATCCAGTTTGCTAGAAAAGTAACTTATCTTGCTTTTGGTAACATTTATTTGTTATGTATTTGTTTTTTGACAACTTTTTCGAATCTATGTGTACAGTAATACAAACCCCAAAGATTAATTATTAATTACAGTTTGAAGAAGATAAACAAAGGTTTTAAAAAATCATTAAGTCGCTTCTGCTTTTTCACAAGTCTGACGTCACGGGAATATGTGCTCCGTTTTTCATATTGCTTTGGGGATACCTATTGATCTCTTATGTTTCATAATAAATAGAAATTTCGATAGATTTAAATATATTTTGTTCGAATTTACAAAAAAAATAAATATGGGGGGGGGGGCACGCACTAAAAAAAATATTTCCCTTCATATTTTACGGAAACTGCATTTTATATGTAATTTCACTCTAAAATGGATAAGTATCGAAAATTTCACGAAAATCTGACCATTAGTTGATTTTGGCTACATTTATTAAACACGGATAGGTTTTCACATTCGGAATGTCTACTACATAGGAACGTTATTTTAATGCGTCAATTATGTAAACAAGGTTTTCGTCTCGCAATTTCATTATTTTCGTACGATTAAAAAAATTTTTTTTAATTATTACTAGTTTATTTTGCCCTTTTAAAATAGTATAAAAGTTATACTTATAATAAAGTTACATATGGGGGGGGGGTAATTCTGTGGTAAATTTTGGCAGTCCCTAGAGAGTTGCTATCGTGGTCACAAAGTCCGTGTTCAATTTAATACAACGTTATAATTGAAAACTGAATACCCACGTAAAAAGTTATGAAAAAAAAATTCAATTTTTTTATAATCTGAAACTTAAGTCTGTAATCGATGATATTAACAGAAAAAAAAATTTTTTTTTAAAAAAGTGAAAATTGTGGAATTTAGAGGGATCACTCTTGACAACGTCCGCCAAATCGATTTTATTTACTTGAAAACAAATACGTATTTAAAAGTATTTTTAAATATTTCAGATGTGGGCGCTTATCCACGACCACCATACTATTTATGAAAGCCATGGTTTAGCCATATTTAAAACTATAGATGAGGGAGTCTAGTCCCACCCCTTGCGATAGGGTTTACTTTCTGTTACCGAATCATTCTCGCTCTGTCATTATTTTGCACCGGATACAATAACAGCAACAATCCCGACTGTAGGAGGACACCGACACATCACGGCGTATATGTTATGATGTGTAAGAAACCACGTGTGTATTCTACAATTTTAAGTCAGTCGTTTAACATTATGACCATATGCCGACGATAGGTTACAATTTAAGATTTGTAATAATAGAAACGTCTTCGGTCTTTTAGTGGGTAAGGGTAAAATGAACGATATCTAAATAAAATTAGGTTTATTTTTCTTGTTAGCAATTCTTTTTGTTACCTGATGCGACACGGCGACACGCACAGTCTGTTGATTCTGCAGAATGTGCATTTAAAGATACCTCATGACAAACATGTTACAAAACACATACTCGTTAAATTACGCTATTCTAACAAAATATTTTTTAATTTTTAACTTCATTACACTAACTGTTCTTTTTTCCTCTCGTTCCACACTTAAAATGAATCTCGAATCGCATGATTTTAAAAATGTTGATTACCTTTTGTTAATCGAGAAGTCAAGATTTCTTTTTAATATTTAGATTTATACATTTTCTTGATCAATCTTTAAATATATAGTTACTAACTATATATTTAAAAAATAACTATTAGTAAGCATCTAAGAAAGAACGATAACTCAAGTTCATAACTATTTTAACTAGAAAATTATGAACTTTCTTGACTTGTCTGTAAAGATGGCGACTATATTTTTCCGACCAGGTTTCATTTTTACGAATATACGACGAAAACTTGCTCTGACTTAGTATGTGTAATATTTTTAACCACAATGATGTGGTTCAAATTAAAATGGAGTTTTGATAAAATACCGAAACCAATTTTACTCAAATTAATTTACGCGACTAAAATAGGGGTACTTCTACACTTTATCGCCGAAACTGAAGGTGCCATTTTATTTTGAGCAGCTGCCGTTAAAATCTATGGGAGAAATCAGTATTTTAAACTATGGCCGAAGCATGAAATAAATAACAAAAAAATTAAACTGGAGAACGATTGTTTCCGGAAAGAATAAATTAACCTAAAATTAAATGAAAAACTTTCCCGTCTTCATTAATTAAATCGAAACCTTTCCAATTAAACAATTATGGATATATGTTCTCTTTCACTTTATTTACTTTTTTTTCATAATTCTTTCCGGAAGTTTATCTAGTTTAATTTTTTGGTTATTTATTTCTAACTTCAGCCATAGTTTAAAATACTGATTTCTCCCTCTGGTTTTAATCGACAGGTGCTCGTGCTCGACATAATATGGCGTCTTCAAGTGTAGAAGCACCAAAATATGAATTTAACTTTTTGATTGATCTGGAGATTAAAAATAAATTCCAAAAGTGTGAAGGAATGTTTAAGGTGTTTTCGTTATTTTCATAAAATACCGGCCCTTTTTTCTTCTTTTTTTTTATTTATTCTTAAGGCATCTTTAGTAATTATTAATTAAATAAATCAAATTATTATAAAAAATATAATTTTGTTATGGCAATGTTTTAATCTCTATAAAACGATTGGCTTGCAATACATGGGAATTTGCTAAATCCAATTTAAATAATTTTCTATTGGACAGTTTAAATGCTTCAAAATTTCGAACCATGGTGATATGAAAAAAAAAAAAAATTGTGCTAGTGCAGTAGTACTGCAGTGCAGTATTAATCCGCACTATTTTGAAATAATATTTAAATTCAATTAAAGTTCTACGATATGTTTTTATTAAATTGTAAGATTTAAGTACAGAATAGGTACAAAACACCCTCATGTTAAGAATGGCCTTCTAAATAACGTTTCAGCACGGATCAATAAGTGCACACTGCACAAAAAAAAAGTATGTACTTATTTTATTAATTTAATGCACATTTTCAGTAGAATGAACACAGCTTTAAGCACACCTACAATATTCCAAGAAAACGGACAAAATTTACGGAAAAAAAACAAAATGATTACAGGTCTCTAAAATCTGGTCAAACAAATGTGTGAGCATTTAACGTTAAATTTATTTTTGTTTTATTTTTTTCGTCAAGTTTTCAATAAACTAACATATGTTGTAAGAGTAGAATCATACTCCAAAATATTCAAACCTCGTAGTCTCGAGGAGAAACACGAACACAAGTGTAGTTGTCTTATAATTAATTTAAATTTGTTTAAGTAAAAAAAATTGAAGTCTTTCTAAACAAGACGATGAGAAATAAAAATATGTAAAAAAAAAAAAAATACGCATTTTTTTTAATATCAATATTCAACTCGTCAGATATGTTTGAACATATAAAATGTCCAAAAAAAAACAAAAAATAAATGAATAATAATAATTTAGTAAATATAAGAAATTTTAAAAGATGGAGTAATTGTTAAATTTAAATTGGAAAAAAAAAAGTACTTATGCAGAATACCGACCACGCTATTTCTATCGCTCCCCTTTTTTTTTTCTTTTTCAGCATTTTTAGGGATAAGATTTATTCTAGCGAACAAAGAATGTCAATACTCACAGACTGAAATAATTCCGATGGCTACAGCCACTAGAATGCCTAAAATTGTCGGATCAAAAATTTCCTTTTCTACATGCTCAACAACTTTATGTGACTCCATGACTGGTTCATCTCTAGCAGCCGCCATTTTGGAAGGACGTTTTGTGTTTACACGATTATCTGCCCTTTACTTAGCCACATCGTCTAGTTCTGGTACCAGAGGAAAGGAAAGTTATTTATCTTCATCTCACGGTGGGAAAATGTGGCACAAGAATAGGAAAGTGGGATTTTTGGGGTTTTTTACCATAAAGTCATCGCTTATCAAGGCCCGGAGGCCACTCAAGAATAAAGGTTTATGGGTACCGTGATGGTAGGAATTGGATAAGTTAATTTATTTTAAAGGACGGCCCATCAGTTTTGGGACCTAAAAACTACCATGTTATAGTCAGCTGAGAAGCAGCTCTACTGTATTGTGTTCCACTGACGAGCAGTTTTAGAGAAAAAGCTCTGCTCATGGAATTTTCGCTTAGTTTTAGGCACAATAAGATAAATTGCAAATAGTGGTTGTAGCTAGATGGGTGTTTGTTGCAAATGCTTTACAGGGAGCAACCATAGACTGAAGTTCAGTCGAGCAACTGCCATGAAAATAACGTCAGATCACATATTATTGAAAATACACACGAACACATATCTCCAGTCAGTGGGCTAGGGTTAATGTGTTACATCTATTCTGTCCTCTGCCAGAGTAGGAGAAATCTTTCCGGGCTGAGGCAATATTTATTTTTGTCGATACCCAGACTATCCCTAAGAGATTTGTATTTTCTTCAGGTTAAAAACCGAATTTGTGTCTACCTTTGCTCTAATTGTGGCAAGTAATTTATGCAACACATTTGTTGGTCCCCTGAAAAATGAGGAACTAGTAATTTTCATCTGTTCATTTGTTCACACTTTTCGCAATAACCACTCTTCAATATTTTTGAAATTTTGCACAAAAATTAGTCATGGTGAAAGTAAATTTTTGCCAGTAGGGATTTTCCGGGATAACTCTGGTTGCTGCCTAGGAACCATTATAGAGTAAAATTGCCTGGAAATCGTTCATCTATTCATTTGTTCATACGTTTTTCAATAACCACATTTTGAATTTTTTTTTTAATTTTGCACAAACATTAGTTATGGTGAAAGTAAATTTTACACTCATGGAGGGGGACCTTATACGCTCGGCTTGTATTTCAAATACTTTTTAAGACTGACTTCTTGATCTTCATAAAAATTTTCAATCTATAATAAAATGTCCTTTTACAAAATCAATAAGCAAATTAATTAATCTTATAACGGTTATTGCACGTATATAAGCAGTATGCAAAAAAAAAAAAAAAATGGTACATTTATTGGGTAGAGTTGAAATAAGTTAGTTTGACTTTACCATTAGTGCAAGACACGAGTCCAACTTTTGCATTTGTTCATTTAGACTAGAAGAGTACTCGTCCTAGGATCGGTAAAATTAATTCCTTGAACAATTTTTTACCACTTTCATATCCCAATTCTGAAGACTCAAATCAGGATATAGTGATACTAAACCTTGTGTCTAGAATCCTTATTTTTATTTTAATTAAAATCTATTACATGATTTTGATTATAGAAAATCTTTCAAATTTTGAAGAAAAAAATTGCAATTCAGAAATTTTATTGCTTTCTAATAATGGTGGATCATGTTTATAGAAACCTGAAATATCTGAATTTCCAAATGGGAGGTTGCACCCACATTATTCCTTGTAAGCTCCTATAAAATACACCAAAAGAACTGAAATTTAGTGGCTATTTATTAATTGATGTCTAATAAGTAGTGTTAAAATTTCATAAAAATCAGAAGCATTTGAATTTTCACAAAGTATTTCCACCTTTTTATTTTTAACGACTTTTGCATAAAACTAAATATAGTCTATATTTGGACTCCTTAAACCTATCAGGGTTTCAAAATTCATAATGATCGGTTAATTAGTTTAGGAGTGAATCATGTACATACAAATATATAAACATATAAAGATGTCTAACTTTATAAAAGATACTGGAGGAGTACTCGTCCCAATGTTGTATTGCATCAATGTTCACAATTACGGCACATCGACCATTCTAGGGGTTTTATAAAAACGAAACTGTAGTAGTAATTCTCCTACTGCACTCACCTCCAAAAGACAGAAAGTCAATTCTGTTTGTTGTCAATACACAGGGGCTGGGAAAGGAAGAAAAAGAAGCGGTAGGCGTGGTTGGTTTTATGGGAAAGATGGCGAGACTAAACGTGAGAATTCCCGAGATTTCAGAGGAATCAAAAAATGAGCTCGAACAGCTAGGTAACTGTGCTTTTGGGGTTTGTATTACTGTACACATAGATTCGAAAAAGCTGTCAAAAAACAAATATATAACAAATGAATGTTATCAAAGGCAAGATAAGTTACTTTTCTACCAAACTGGATATATTTTTCGTGTTTTTATTCAATGTAACATGTTTATTCAGCTCGAAAACCATCCAGTGTTTACCGATGTATTGGAACATTCAAGATGGCGTCTTATTCTCTCTTTAACACGGTAAGTGTGAGAAAAGATGTTATAAATAAAAAACCGGATAAAATACTGTTAAAAACTCGCTCAATATATGTTACCGTGACATAGGTTGACATATATTCGGTGGGTTTTTAATAGTATTTTGTATAGTTTTTTATTTATAACACCTTTTTCCATACTTACGGTGTTAAAGAGGGTGTGAGACGCCATCTTGAATTTTCGAATACATCGGTAAATACTGTATGTTTTTCGAGCTGAATAAATATGTTACATTGAATAAAAACACAAAAAATGTATCCAGTTTGGTAGAAAAGTAACTTATCTTGCCTTTGATAACATTTATTTGTTATATATTTGTTTTTTGACAACTTTTTCGAATCTATGTGTACAGTAATACAAACCCTGCTTTTGTTCAAGCAGAGGAAACAGTAAGAGAAGAGGAAAGTCCCTTCCTAGAGAAAGTTCTGGCTCAAAGTGAGAATGAAAGTGAGGCTGAAGGATCCAACAGTTTTCATAAACTTAACGTACCTTTTATATCTTGCTCTCGTGCTCTTTCAACATGTCAAAGATTGCTCTGCCTATTTGACCAGTTTCTCTAATTTTGTTATGACACTTAAACAAACAACCTACCTGTGCTAATAACTTCCAATCTAGCAAAAACAATGAGCTCCAATTCCTTATTTTATATATTGCACTAGCCACAACTGCCAGTCTGTCTACAATTAGGCCCATTATATAACACCAGGACAAGTACAATTAATTACTCAAGCAGAACAGTTTGGTGCAATCTTTTTATACTGCCTTACAAAGATCAAGATATAATCAATCAAATTCAATGCAAATCTGAAATATTTGAATTTTTAAATGAAAGTGTGTGCTCATATAATGCCTCCTAAAACTCTTTAAAAAGACAGACCAATCAGCCTTATTTTTTTTTTTTTTTACATAGGCATCACCACTTATCAAGGCCAAGAGGCCACTCGAGGATAAGGATTAAAGAGTGTACAGTAGAAATTGGACAATATAGTAACCATTAGTAATGGAGATTCGGTAAATTTGTTAACTTATATGGAACGGCTCATCAAAAACTTGTTTAAGTTAGACTTGGAGACAACCATATTGTAGTCAGCTTCTGTGAATCATAAGTAAATTGCTTGAGTTTGTGATAAATAGAGAAGTTGTCAACCACCTCAGCAAAAACAACCTATTCAGCAGTGTACAATATGGCTTCCATTCTGAGAGATCAACTACTGATGTGCTGACAGTAAACTTCTGGGACTGACCTTTACCCATGACCTAAAATAGAAGAGCTAGATCAGATCTGTTGTCAAAATCACTGGAAAAATGGTGGCATCGTTCTACTGCTCCAACAAATATCTCATTCCCGACGCAATCCTCTACCTGTACAAGAGTCAAATGCATCCTAAGATGGAGTACTATTGCTACGTCTGACATGGAGCTCCTACGTTCCTAAGCGCACCCTTTCCTGACTTGACAGGGTACAGAACCATCTTTGAAATTTAGTAGGTGAGGACCTTTTTGCCTACCTATTTCCTCTTTCTCACAGAAGAGATGTTGTGAGTCTATTTCTGCTCTATTGAAACTTCTATGGTAGATGCTCGACTGAACTCCAATCTATGGTTCCTCCCCATAACACGTTTGTAAAAAATACTCACCTAGCTGAAACAACTGCCAACAATTTTCCTCACTCTCTATCTGTACCAAAACTAAATGAAAATTCCATGAGTAGAGCTTTTTTCCTAGAACTGTCCACCTGTGGAATTCAATACCATGGTCTGCTTCCCGGCTGACTATAACATGGTCGTCTTCAAATCTAGTGTGAATAAATTCCTATTGATGTGTCCATTTAGATAATTTAGCCCTTCCACTGTGACTGATCTTATTGTCTCACCATCTACCTAACTCTTAACCCTTATCCTAGAGCGGCCTCCAGGTCTTGATAAGTGGTGAATCCCCAAGTAATATATATATATATATATATATATATATATATATATATATATATATATATATATATATATATATAGGATAACGGTTAAGTGGTTAAGTGTTAGGTAAATGGTGAGACAATAAAGATCAGTCAGAGTGTAACTTAGGTAGGGCTAGGTTATCTAAATGAGCAACTCAATAGGAATTTATATATGAGATTAAAAAATAAAGATAGATTCTTTATATAGAGAACTTTAGGAGAAATTGATGTTTTATGCCTAATTATTAATTCAAGAACACAAAAGAAAGAAGACAAAACAACAATAAAGGCTTATTAAACTGATATAGGAAATAGACTGGCCAAGAATAAGTAAGCTGTTTCTTCAGCACAGGTTGGTATGTCAAAGTGCTCAGTGAGTTGTCAGCTTCTCTGGCAAGAGTTGATAAGCTGTTGCATCCAGTGGACAATGAGAGGAGAGGGAGAGAGATCTGTCTTACTTGCTGGTTGAGTCGTCTGTGTTTCTCTAAGGGTTAAAAATAGTTCCTAGGGAATAGATAGAAATTTATCGGCTCTGCCAACCAATTGGTCATTTGTGGCTAAATCACTTTTTTTTTTTCCTTATTGAATTGACAAATAAATCCATATCTCCTACACGTATATTTGAATAAGAAAAGGATAAAAATCCAAACGATATGATTTTAAAAAATGGAGAAAAAGACCCTAAATGCTCAACGTTTTACTCGTCTTATGCTGGCTTTTCCAAGAGCAAAAACAGCTAATATATATATATATATATATATATATATATATATATATATATATATATATATATATATATATATATATATATATACTCGTGAGCAAAAGAAATGGGCCAAACAAATTTTATACATTTTATTGCACTAAAAGCTATATTGAACAAGGAAACTTAAACGAGACTAATAACACAGAACAAGACATTTACTTTAATGAATGCTTAGGATGGAATCACATTCCCTTTTGATTTCTTTGAAAGATCAATCATTTTAGACATGCTCTCAACCAAAGTGGAACACTGTTAAGAGGAGATGCTATTCCATTCGCTTTGCACAACTTCCCACAGTTTGTCATTGTTTGAAAAGGTTTTTCCATCCAATGCACGAGATATTATGGACCAAATATTCTTGATTGGGTTTTAAATCGGGGCTTTGACCTGGCCAAAATATCACATTAATTGAATTATCAGAAAACCATTTTCTTGTGACTTTAGTTATGTGTGCAAGGGCATTGTCATGTTGAAAAATAATGTTCTGAGATATTCCCAGCTTCTGGATATTTGGTAGCAGTCCTGTTTCTAATATTCGAATGTATTCCTTCTCACATCTAATAAGTTCTCCAACTCCTACTGCAGAAAAAGTTCCCTATACCATTATCTCTCCATTCCCGTGTTTAACTGTCGTTTTTATGCAACTTGGCGAAAATTTTTCTTCAGTTCTTTGATTGGACCATTCGGGATCATCGGGAGCATCAATAACAAGGCAATATCATGATTCATCTGACCAGAAAGCATTCCTGAACCAGTTTGTATCTTTCTTGCCATAATACGAGAAAAATCTCTTTCTATCATTGATGTTCTTTTTAGATAAAAATGGCCTCTTAGCACACTTTTTAGAAGAAAATCCCATTTCTTTCACTCGTCTAGATATTGTATATCTAGAAAGAGAATTTCCAGCCCCTGTTTTGAATTATTTGCTATGGTCAACATAAGTTTTCTTTCAATCCTTCAAAACAGTTAATTTAAGCCTGTGGTCGTCCTTCAAAGTGAATTCTCTAGGGTGACCAGATCCAGATTTCCCTTTTACCAAGCATTCGACTTCAAACCTTTGACCAATTCGCTTTACTATAGAAAGAGATGTTTTCACTTTTTCTTTTCTTAAAATATAAAAAATCTGCTTGCAAGTCATTTTGCACTGCTTTAATCCTGCAATTCAGTTTTTTTATATCCTCGCCAAGATGCGATCCTACCATATTTAGGATTAATTTTTCCACTTATTATTATATGCTATATAATAATAATGATCTGCAAAATAGAAATTTTCAGTTTAAATTAACAAAAATTCATGGCAAAATGTTCAGTCTTGACCCATTTTTTTTGCTCATGAGTGTGTATATAGTCATCCACATACAGTACTGTTTTGCTGTTTCACAGCTCATCAATACGGCTAGACAAATGCCAAATAACAGTCAATATACAGCTGCTGCTGTGTGGGTAATTAACGTATGATGTTTTGACATCGTCCAAATACCTCCGCTCGATATAATTTGGTGAATTAAAAGAAGAGAGTGAATTCAATTCTATAAGAGGAGACTTATCGGTATAATACAAAGCTCAACAAATTGGAGCTTATATATGAGACAATAGGAGTATTTTTTTATTATTTTTTATTCAATTTTCACCCCAAACAAGGCAAGTGCCACTTTGAAGCAGGGGGCTACTATCGGGGACATAATTTGCGGGGGCATTATGAAGGGAGATGAGTAGAAAGATGTTTATTCACATTACACTTGAACTTCTCCATATCAGTACAGTTGGGAAAGCAGAATGCTGGAAGGGAGTTCCAAATACTTGTAGTTCTGGGAGAGAAACTATTGGAGTAAAAGGCTTTCTTACACCTAGAGATCTCTACTGTAAAGGGGTGGGACTTAGTTACTTGTCTGGTTTGTCGGGGGTAGTCACATCGAGAAGGTACAAGTGCTTGTAGTTCGTCAGAGCATTCACCATTAAAGTATTTGTAGAACAGGCAGAGGGATGCAACATTTCGTCGATGGGACAGAGGCTAAAGCTTAGATGACAGTTTAGGACCTATCAGGGTGGCAACTCTCTTTTGAGAGACAAGCAGCAGATGTACCAGCCCAAATGTGACAGCAGTACTCCATACATGGACGAATGGTGGCCTTAGAGAGGTACAAAATACTTCCAGGCGTAAGTAATTTTCTGGTACGGTAGAGAGAGCCCACCTTCTTTGCAGCAGCCTTGGCAATGCTCTCAATGTATATATTCCAGTTCATGTTCCTTATAAACGTTAGGCCGAGGAGTTTAAAGGAAGTACTTTCAGGTAATGTGTTCTTAGCCATTGCTATTGGTGGTAGAGAAGGTTTCTTGTAGTTATTGAAGAAAACAAGCTTAGTCTTGGCAGCATTGAATGTGACCATCCATTTTTGTCCCCATTCCACTACAGATTGGAGGTCATCCTCTGGTGTTTCTGCCATTTCCTTAGATATGTGTTGATTTATTTTCCACTCATGTCTGTTATAGAGGGTGGTGTCATCAGCAAATATACCCATCTCCGAAACAATTTTATCAGGGAGGTCATTTATAAATATCAGGAATAATAAAGGTCCAAGAATAGACCCGTCAGGCACTCCCGCATTTATATCATATTGTTTAGATGTACAACCGTCGAGAACAACTTGGATTTTTCTCTTACTTAAGAAGGATTTAATTACATTATGTATTCTTCCAGTGATACCACATGATCTAATTTTCCTTAGAAAACCATCGTACCATACCCTGTCAAAAGCCTTACATATATCAAAGGCTACCGCTCTACTCTCCCCTGTTTTGTCTAGTATATACCTTCAGAGACTACAGTTAAGATATCTGCTGTTGAACAGGCTTGCCTGAATCCATATTGTTTGTCGGTCAGGAGTTTAGCAACTGTTAGGTGTTGGACTAGGGCTTGATTAACTAAGGACTCAAATGTTTTGGCAAAAAGTGGGAGGAGGCTAATGGGGCGATAATTTAGTGGGTCAGTTCTTTCACCAGAATTCTTGAAGATTGGTACCACAGAAGCGGTTTTCCAGCAATCGGGAAAGCAAGATTCGTTAAGGCATTTATTGTAAAATTTGGAGAGAACTGGAGCAACCTCAGCAGAGCATTTTTTTATTAGCACAGCTGGGATGAGATCTGGTCCACATGATTTTGAGGTGTCTAGGTTTTTTATGATACCATGCACCCGAGAAGGGGGTGATTTTCAAATCGTTTAGTGTGGCGTCTGTTCGCAAAGGAAAGTCAGAGAGGGAGTGGTGTGCCGGGTCCAGTGTGGAGTTTGAGGCAAACCAATTGGCAAGCAGATTAGCCTTGTCGGCTGCCGTGCAAGCAATCTCATGATTGTTTGATAGTGGGGGAATCGTTGACTCCCCATTATTTACTACACTGTTGTAGATTTTCCAAAAATCATGGGTTCCTAATTTCTGTGCTTCGATGCGTTTTGTGGTGGTTTCAGTGTAATCTGTCTTAACTGTCGCTATTACTCTCTTACAATTATTTCTAGCTTCTATATACTTCTGTCTGTTTGAACTGGACTTATATCGGTTGAATCTGCAGAACGCATGCTGTTTTTGAGCAATGGCAGCTGCACAAGCAGAAGTAAACCATTGGGGAGAGTGGGGTTAGCTATAGAATTTGCGTGTGGGAACATGTGCCTCAGTTGCAGTTTTGAACCATTCAGTGGTCTCATTTGCACACTGTTCAGCTGGAAGAGAAAAGATATTTTGTCATGGGGCATCTCTGATGAGTTCCCTGATGGCTTCCCAGTCAGCCTTTTTGTAATACCTCATTGTTTTGAGTAGTGGGTCTTCGGTTTTAGGGTGAGAATTTAGGGTAATTTCTACCATTATCACAGTGTGATCTGCATTCCCAAGTGAGATGTGGACATTTGCTTTATAATAATTGGGAACTGTTATCAGAAATAGATCTAGAAGTGAGGCATGTTGATCTTGCTGATCTGGGAAACGTGTTGGGAATGTAACCGTCTGAGATAGGGAATGGGAGTGGAAAATTAAGTCACAAAAACTATATATTGGTATATATAGAATGAGTAATTTATTTAATAAGGGTATACATACATTTAGTCGGGGGATAAAGGGTACTCTTTATATCAAGGTATTTCGAAGCCTAATGCTTCTAATCAGAAGAGTAGAGAAGGTGCTAGGTAACATGATGGGGATGTGACGTCTAACAAGGGATTTATCAGAAACAAAATAAATAAATAAAATTATTGATATTGCTTGGGGGAACTATTGAATTCTAAGATGAAAGAGGAGTGTATTATATAAAGTATAATGTAAAAAGGTATATAGGATGTCTATCATAGTTTTAAAGAATGCGGGTAGTTTATGTATTTAAACTCATGGGGAAGATATAGGGTAGGTTGGATGGTGGTTCTATTTTATCCGTATATAAGATGTGTAGTATCTATGGAGGGTTTATATGAGGAGGAGGTCTATGCTAAAAGGTATTTTATCAACAGAGGTAACTGAGATCACAATAACACTTAGAGGAGGTGTATTTTTTTCAGATGTAGTATTATGATGATGAATTAAAGCAGGGAAGTATATGCTAAGTACGATTAATCAGATGTAACTGTTATCACAACATTACTTATAAAAGGACTATGGCTTATGGCGTAATGTTATGAGATAATGAAGATGGTGGGGTGAATTACATGGGACGTTGTGTACTAAGGTTTTAATTTAGTAAGAAGGGGGAAAACCCGATGGTGAAGTAAGAGAGTAAGTTATGAGGGGGTATGGGGTAGGTAGTTGTAAAAATATGATAATTTTCAGACGATAATATATAGTAATCGTCCTAAGGGTTGTGCCGTTACCAGGTGTAAAGTGGGGGGGGGGGGTAATATAAGGCCAAGGTATAAAGATAGAGGAGTAAAGTTGGTAGAGATGAATAAAGAGACAAACATAATTAAGATGTGACGAATAGGGCGGTGGAATGATAGGAAAAATAAATAATAATAATAATAATAAATAAATTATACAGACAGAGTTGGAGAAATAGGATAAATGTATACAAAGGTAAGACACAAAGGTATAAAGTATATATAGGGGTAGACAGCAAAGCAGAAAGTTTGGTGAGTGAAAGAATATCCTGATAGAGACAAATCTCTAGTCTCGGCAGTATGCAGGCAGATGCCAAGATATAGTCCGATAGTCCTTAGATGCAAGGACCACTGACGAAAGTTATTTATGAACAAACAAAATATAAAGAACAAATTACGTGTAGGTTTGTCTTTGACGAGACTGTGTTCTCCCTGTATGGATATTCGATGAAATGTGTTATTGATGGTAGAGAAAAAGATTGGCCGATTTCAATCAAGAGATTGATCTTGAAAGAGATATGAAGGACGAGAAAATTACCTCTATTTTAAATAAGGATGATGAAAGAACTGGGGAGTCTGTTAGTTCCAAGCTCGGTCTTAGTATTTCCGCATTTGTCGTATGATGTCCTTATTATATGGTGCCGTGGGTCTTCCTAGGTGTAATGTTATTAATTCCTTGTTCATCGTTGTTGTATGAAAAATATGAGATGATTGACGTAGTAGTTGCAAGCAGGGGTGAAGAATCGGAGAATTAGGTTGAATCGACTGGCTGGAAATGGCTTTCAGCAAAGATAGAAGGGTCAAAGTCTGGTGAGTGGTAGAGACAAATAGTTGAATGGAGGCAGGATTGAGAGTATATGTTAGGGTGGGAGAGGGGGTGATGGATCTTAAAGGATGGCTCGGACTTTTAGTCAGGAGATGGGGGTATGGGGTATGCGTGTGGGAGGGCTAATTTGATGGAGATGAGGGTCATTTGGTATGGTCGTTAAATTTTAGTTAATTTAAATAAGAATATTTCTGGTATGAATGGGTTAGAAGTATTCTTTCTTATTGCATAAGTTTATATGTGTTTAAGTATATAATATAATTATCAGGGATGTCCTTTCTAGTCCAAAACTTCTTGTTAAATTGTATAAGTGAGTTTCTCACTAGGAGAAATAATTTAATTTCTAAATTAGTTAAGTCAGAATTTCTTTTAGCAAAGATTAGAGCCTTATTTAAAAGGATTGGAGAAATTGATTGATAATAATTTTGGATGTCAAAGGTTATGAAGTTAAGGAGGTGTTTATTTTTAAGGGAGACAAACCAATTAATTACGGAATCTGAATTTAGCCAAAGAGGGAAACTTACTTTTTCTTTAATAGAAGGGATGATTCTATCTAAGATATTTTTGCTTACAGCACCTAAGTCAGACTTAGATGGGCAGATCAATTTGATGGAGAGGTTGTCATAGAAATTAGGTTTATGATCCTTGAGGGTGAATTTAGGGGTACCCGGAGAAATTATTTCAGTGAAGTTATGAATATTCATAGAAGTCAGTAAATATTTAGCTTTAGAATTAATGGAATTTAAAGTCTTAGGAGGGACTATTTTATAAGATTTAAGTTCTTTATACAAAAGTCTTTTATATGTAGGATAGTCAAGTTTATAATAATTTTTTGTTTTATCAGCAGGGACGAATATATGTTTATTCTTTTTAACTTTTTCAGCAAAATTATTTATCTTTCGAGTAACCTGATTATAATGGTGTTTTTGTTTCTTAAATTTAATTTTTTTTTTTTGGACTAAATTTAACATGGAATTCTCAAACTCCTCAAGGTAAGGGTTGTATTTGGGGTGGGCAGTGGTTTTTAATCTGTAAAATTTGGCAGCAATTCTTTCGATTTTCTTTTGTCCTCTATGAGAGTTGATAGAGAGTTCATTTGTTAAGATTTCTGGGTGAGGTTGGTATTCTTTTCCAAATTGTTTTTTAACATGTTTTATTAACTATTTGCTCTTATTATAAGCTCTATCTCCTACTTGGTTTTATCGATCTTTTATATCTGGTTGAGATTAATTTATAAATATTAATTCTTTAATATTTTTAATATTTTTTAAAATCACTTTTTCCATAACTACCAACGTAATAGATGCACTGAGACTAAAGCTGCTTTCAGGACTGCCAGCAACCACTGTAAAAGAGTAATAAAAAATGCAAGAGAGCTATATGCCCAGTCTGTTAAATCCAAGGTAGCTGATCAGCGGCTTGGTTCCCACCAGTTTTGGCAAATAACAAATAGGATCCTGAACAGAAGTGTGCGTTCTATCCCAACCATTATCAATGGACCAGAGGTTATCTCGTCAGCGTCAGACAAGGCCAAACTATTTGCAAAGAACTTTGCAGCTAATTCTACCCTATGCGACGAAGGCCATCAACTCCCCATATTTCCTCCTATAACACAGAACAAGCTAGGTAATATACAAATATCCGTGCATGAGGTCGCCAAGCTAATAAAAAACCTAGATTCCAGTAAAGCAACTGGCCCTGATGGCATCCCAATTATAGTGTTAAAAAAGCTTCAACCAGAACTTGCTCCCATACTTACGAAACTATTTAAGCGCTGCCTTAAGGAGAAGTGCTTTCCGACCACCTGGAAGACCTCATCAGTTTGCCCTGTATTTAAGAATTCAGGTGATAAGTCATCTCCCTCTCAATACAGACCAATAAGTCTTCTCTGTGTTATGAGTAAGTTACTGGAATCAATATTAAATAGAGAAATAGTCAACCACCTCAGCAGAAACAACCTTCTTAGTGACACACAATATGGTTTCCGCTCTGCAAGATCTACCGCAGATGTGCTGACGGTTATATCCCACAGGATTAGTGAATCTCTTGACAAAGGCTTCCTTTCTAGGGCAATTGCTCTTGACATATCAAAGGCCTTTGACAAAGTATGGCATAAGGGTCTACTTCACAAGATTTCCAGCTACGGTATAACTGGAAATGTTTTCTCAATCATTAAATCATTTCTCTCCGATAGGCTCATAAGAGTAGTGGTAGATGGACAAAAATCGGAGGCCTGCAATATAAATGCTGGAGTCCCTCAGGGGTCAATCCTCGGCCCAACTCTCTTCCTGATCTACATCAATGACCTCCCTAAA
Organism: Euprymna scolopes; assembly: GCF_053919585.1. NCBI lineage: Eukaryota > Metazoa > Mollusca > Cephalopoda > Sepiida > Sepiolidae > Euprymna > Euprymna scolopes. The sequence continues at coordinate 41,125,591 of NC_136483.1, read as the reverse complement.
TACATACTTAAATCATTCGTTGACATCTATGCTGATGACACGACCATCTACGGCAACACATCAAAGGCTGTAAATGACGAAGTTCTCTCGGATTCTCTCTCCTCTGATCTCGAGCGCGTGGTTCAGTGGGGGAAGATGTGGCTAGTTACCTTTAATGCATCTAAAACCAAACTCCTATCCTTACATCATCAACGCTCTGATCCCCAGCTGGCATCAATTGTGATGGATGGCTCTCGTCTGGGTGAGGCCCCGTGTTTTGACAAGCTTCTGGGTTTGGCCTTTACTCCTGATCTGAAATGGAACACGTACATCAAGTCTGTTGCCAAGGTCGCAGGAAAGATGGTGGGATCCTTCTACCGCTCTAGAAGATATCTCACTACTGATGCAATTCTCTATCTATATAAAAGCCAAGTACGGCCAAGGATGGAATACTGTTGCCATATCTGGGCAGGAGCTGCCAAAAACAGCCTATCATGCCTTGACAGAGTACAAAATAGACTTCGTGGTTTAGTGGGGGATGCCCTTTTCTCTACCCTGCAACCCCTCTCCCACAGAAGAGACGTTGCGAGCCTATCCTTGTTTTATCGTTATTTTCATGGCAGGTGCTCATCTGAACTCCAATCCCTGGTCCCCCCTCGCCAAACTTTCACGAAAATCACCCGTCTAGCTGAATCCACTGTGAAAAATTTCCCCCACTCTATATCTGTGCCTAAATCAAAACGCGGATTTCATGAGCAAAGCTTCTTTCTTAGAACTGCACGCCTGTAGAACTCTGTTCCGTCTGCCTACTTCCCTCCGGACTACAACTTGGATGTCTTCAAGTCTAATGTTAACAAATTCCTAATGAACCGCCCCCCTAATTAAACACTTCATAAAATCTCCTCACTAACGTGATGTACTTGCAATAACCCTTATCCCTGAGTGGCTTCCGGGCCTTGATAAGTGGTGATCACTGTGTAAAAAAAAAAAAAAAAAATATATACTTTAGTTTCACCACCTTGGATCATTTTCGTAAATTTAATTGTAATTTTTATTTTATTTTATATATATATATATATATATATATATATATATATATATATATATATATATATATATATATACTAGCAGTTCAACCCTGCTTTGCTCAGGCCCTATGCACTGTTCATAACTTTATGTGCATATGTATATATATATTAAAACGTTTGACTCATGTCCAGGTAACCTACATCTAAACTTTCAAGTGTTTTGTCCCAAAATTGGCAGAAGAGTTTGGTAGAGTTTTCAAAGGTCAAATCGTTGAACTTTGATCCCTTGACAGCCAAATTTCTAGCCGAAAACCGATTAAAAAGATTTTCCCAAATCTCAATACCCCTTATGTCAAATCTCGAGTCTATTTGGTAGGGAAATGTACACACATAGCCAGACAGACATCCAATATATAAAAGGCTATAAGTCTATCTGTCTGTCTGTCTATCTGTCTCCATATTTTCGAACTCTATCTCTTCCGAAACTAAAAGTCGCAGAGCGGTGCTAGAGGTATTTGTAGTGGACTGGTGGATATATTATACATCCACCAGTTGTACAAAATATGAAAAATGAATGGCATCGAGAAAGGAAAAATGAATTGCTTTGAGGAAGGAACGAACAACGCGTTTACTTGAATTAAACGAACTAGAATTTATTTCGTGAAGAAACAAATGAAAGAAAAGGGTACCGCACGTGTTTAGTTTGGCGTGCGTCTCTCGCTGTTTACAGGTTAGAAGGAAAGTCTATCGTCGTAGAGAGAGAAAGTCAATCCAGTTTGGTGTGCGTCTCTCGCTGTTAGCTGGTGAGAAAGAAAGTCTATTGTAATATAGAGAGAGGAAGAGAAAATGAGAAAAAGTCAATCCAGACCATGGAGATAGAAAACCCATAAGGTGTACATACTGCCTGTTAACTCTTGTCCCCACACATACAGTAGCAGGAGCGAATGGTTGGTCGAACCTCTCAGCTCGGAAGCCGACTTGAAAAAGGGTTGGAAACAGCTTGTCTCTTGCTTTTATAGTTGTTTCCGGTGGTCTTTTGCACATGTGTGGATTTCCTTTGAAAGGGGAAGTGACGTTGTCCATGTGTGCGTACATGTGCGTACGTTAGCGTGTGTGTGTATACATGTGAATGTGAGTGTATGTACGCAAGCGTGAATATATCTACTTGTGTGTACATGTGCGCGTATGTTTGTGTGCGCGTATGTATATGACAAGAAAAGTGCCTTGAAATGTGAACGCGTGTTTTTGTGTGAGACTAGGAAAGACTCCCACAGAGGCCTCAAATGATTAGATTTTTTATGGGGTGTTCTTTTATGGGTCATTTGTCAGTTAAAATAGTTTTTAAGGGGTCAAAAATGGGTCCAAATTGTTATACATTTTGTATATTCATCTTAGTTTATCTTAACTTTTAATTTTTAATCAGTTCATATGCATGTCATGTTGGTACAGGGGTAACGTCACCAGCTTTGAATGCTACAGTTTTACTTTTGGTTTTGATTCTAGCTGATGGCACTCAAATACTTTATTTTTACTTTTGAAATCACGACTCTATAATAATATATACGAAATCTGGACAAATTAAAATATCATATTTAAGCGTATTTTACGACCGAGCAAAGCAGGACGTCCCCCACCCCACTAGTATTTTCTATTCATAGATGATCCAATTACATATTTATAACCGAACCTATTCACTATCAGTTATATATATATATATATATATATATATATATATATATATATATATATATATATATATATATATATATAGTTTAAAATCTAATTATCCACTGACACGTGTTTCGTCATCTACGGCTCATTAGAATAGCTGAATCTATCAAAATCTGAAATCAGGACCCCATGGTTAGAAGCCTCTACTCCTAGACGATCTCGCGCGATTGTTGAGTGTATCGCGTTTTATGCAAATGTTATTTATTTGTTTTTGTTTGCGATACTTTTGAATGAATATGTGTGTGTGCGTGTGTGTGTGCGTGTGTGTGTGTGTGTGTGTGTGTGTGTGTGTGTGTGTGTGTGTGTGTGTGTGTGTGTGGCTCATCATATAATGATTGGATCACTCTGACGCTAGTGTCTGTAGGATAGTAAATAATTAAAAATAATTAAAAATAATTAAAAAAATATAAAGCTGAACGTCTGTGTGTGTATGTGTGTGTCTGGTCACGAATAGGCTCCTATATGGTTGACTATTTTAAAAAACTGATTGCATATAATGATAGAAGATGTATCGAGACACAGGAATGGGTATTTTTGATCTGGCAGAACAGTGGTTCATTAAAATTGTGGGGTCTGCATTCGCGCCTTGTCCACAAAGTATGGAAATAAAAAATGTTAAAATTAAAAAGAAACGTTTACAAGTGTTTTTGATATAGATGTACATAAGAATATTTTGATAAGTATGTTTTACCTTAAATAGGGATGGTGTAATAAAATTGTGGGGTCTGCATTCTCGCCTGGCCTCCATAGAATGGAAATAGGCACAAACTTTAATAAAGACTTTTCATATCTATCTGAGTAAGTATACTTTGATAATTATGTTTCAGTTTAAAGAAATATGGTATAATAAAATTATGGGGTGTTCGTTCGCACCTGACCTCCATAGGATGGAAATATGTCACAAAGTTTAACAAGGTTTTTTTAATATAGATCCACAGAATATTGTGATAAGTGTTTCAGTGTGAACAGGTCTGGTATAATAAATTATGGGGTTTATCTATTTTATTTTTACTTTTATCACATTTTGCTTTGGTTTTGATACCCCCAAATTCGAAGCTATCTCATTACAACCCTTCCTTTTCATAACCTATCATACTTTCATAAATCAGAGCCCATTTTCTGTAGGCTGTTTTTGAACTCAGTCAACGACGTGTACTTTTGCTAGTATATATATATATATATATATATATATATATATCACGATTTTTCCTAGACGATGCAA